>NW_028301566.1:1435000-1605000 GCF_042242905.1 Orbicella faveolata
GACATTATCATTGTCGTTGCCACTGTGGGTTGCTAGCTCCCTAGCTTTTATGAAGGAGTCAAGCAAGTTCTACACTAGAACTCTGTATATCACAAGAAAATTGAAGCTTGAGCTCTCCACAGCTGATGTTGCTGCAAACACAAGTAAGTCCTGAATTAACAAAAGTTATATTACATGTATGTTGAATCAAATTCTAGGTCCATGACACAGGGTTTTACAACACCAAACATGTAGAACAAATTAGAGATGTACCTTCTCTACAGTGTGACACTGTGAACACTTAGTTTTGAAGATCTTGGCTCCCTTAGTTGCATCACCTTCTGGTATATCTCCCATTATGCTCCTGAATGCAAGTCAACAAGTAAAATATTTTTTAAGACCAACTGGACTTGTATACTTTATATTTGTTTAAGAGTTCTGTAATGCCTCAAGTTCCAAGACTCAATACAACAATGTTTCAGCCCTTTATGCATCTAATTTCTGGAGACAGTATTGACATACTCTGCTAAGGCAAGTGACAGACATATTCACAAAGGGGATATTGAGCTGAATTCTCAAAACTATTATGTAAGAAATGCATTGATGAAGTTACAAACAGATAAAAAGGGTCAGGCGAGTGTCAATCCAAGAGACATCTCGATTTGTACTGCAGAAATTGTTTCCTTTAAGTGACACAAAGCACAACTCAGGAACAGTGATCAACGATGCCGGTATTCAAACCGATGCGTTAAAACAAGGAACTATATGCGCAGCACACGTCACAGCCCGGAAGAATATTAGCAAGAACGTGGAAAATCATGTGAGATTCAAGCAACGGGCAAAATCAAACTTACATATTAACCTCAAAAAAACATAAAAGTTTAGTGATCTTTGTGACGTTTCAGCTTCATGATCACGAAATTGAGGATTACGATTGAAACCGGCAAAAATTCGTTGAAATCTGATCGATACACTGACGGCGGGACAAACCACTCCCCCAGATAAGATTTTTAGAAGTCTAAACAGTGTTTGACAAGATTTCTTACGAGGAGGGAATCAAGCAGGCAAGCGAGCAAGATACCGCGGAGGTGAACATGAACGTTCACTTCGACACGAGTCAAATACAAGCCGGTAAATTCCGCACATTCACACGTGCCATGCAACCATGTCATGAAGCTTTGTAGATAAAATACAATTAAAATGAATCCTTACGAAGACTATAAGGAGAAAATTAACCTGGCTAACCAATTTATACTTACCTTTGATAAACAACTGCGTTTTAAAAAAAGTTGTAATCGACAATCAGTATTGCCTCACACTTCCTCCGAGCGACAAATTTGAAAGAACAAGGTTCGGTTGCGTCACAGCTTATGTAATATGCGTAATGCGCATGCTCCTTATTCATGATTAGTAACAGCTCGCGGGCTCATTATTGCATACATAGCATTCTGGGATACAGCAAGCTACGCCTGGAAGTTTTCTGTTCTTCAGAGAGTTTAAAAATATGTCTGGAAATTTGGAGCTTGTGCAAACGCTAAAAGGTATTGTTGTTTTATGTTTAGAGTTAACAGCTATTAAGTGACAGCTGCTGAGTTTTTCGCTGTCTTTCCAAGATATAAGTCTCATTTCCAGCTCGTTGCATACATGCTTGTTGTACACCGTTCTACAAAAAAAACCCTCTAGCAGCCAGGATATTCTACAGCGAGCTCACTGTCTCATTTCGTCTGTGATGTGTTTGTTACAGGTCATGAAGATAGGATCTGGTCAGTGTGCTGGAACCCTTCTGGGACAGTCCTAGCAAGCTGCGGAGGAGATAAAACTATACCATTCATCTTTCTGATTTCTCTACCGAGCTTAAAATTTACTTTTTTTTATCAGTCACAAGCAGTGCTAGCAGGCAAGACCTGTCTCCATCCGATCAGGGACTCGAGATTTTCTCTTTGTCCCATGTTCGTGACAGGATACACTTTTTTTATTACTCGTTACCATATCTTTATTTGCATTGTTCTAATCCTCCGATCTAATCCTTTTCTGCTCTAATCCTGTTCTAAATTAATATTTATTCCTCAGATCACAAAACTTGCCTTGAGAGATAAAAACTGGATTTGGAGAATTTGTGCAACAAAATTGATATTTAGTATCTAATAGCTTGTATTATTTGCAAAATGTAAGAAAACATGTTGTAAGGAAGTTGGTGTACTGTTTTACTGAGGTAGATTTATCAGTAGATAGTCAGACATTTGATGTCTGATTTAAATGACTTGCCATTGTTCAACTTCCATGTGTTTTGATCTTTCTTTGGTTGTGTTGAACACATTCGTCTTTGGGGTAAAGAAGGAGACCAGTGGGTATGCAAAACAATTCTTGAAGATGGACATCAGAGGACAATCAGATCAGGTCAGGATGATTTTATAATTTACTATGATCACATTGAATGACTTTATCATTCCACCAATAAGTCTTGCTCGTGGAATCCTGTAGAAAAACTTTGTCATAGACTGATGTCTATAGGGCCAGATAGGTAATGAGCTGAGCTGAGTAACAATTCACAATATGGCGTCAGGAACTGTAAAAAGGGCTATTCAGACTGTTCACCATGAAATCTTCATGACTTCAAACAAAATTGAAGTTAGTAAAGGTGGTTTAATAACATACTTGTTGACTGACTGAGGTCATCATCATAATCATCGTTATTGCTGTCAGAGTCATTGTCATCGTCATCTTCAGCATCATTAGCATCATCATCATGGTCACCATTGTTCATTTGCCACAAAAAGAACTTGTCTAATACACTGTCATGCACATTAACAAGGTTGGGCAAGACAAGAAAATTAATAGTTGGCTCCCAGGCTCAATCTGTGGATCTTAAGCTAAATATTTTCTCATCTGGTGCTACATGTGTACCACTCAGTAAATACGCTCCTAGTATTGCACTGCATTGCCAATCTCATTTCCAGAGTCTTTCCTGTCCACAGCTTGGAGTGAAAATAGTAGCGACCGTAGGAATGAGATTGCTGTATAATTTATGAGCACTTACACTAATAATTTTCCTTTTATACAATTATCAGTATTCATGGAAATTGTACATGCGTATGTGTAAAGGAGCTTTAAGTAACACAAAGTTGATAGTCATTGTACAAATTTCGATTTGTCTATGATTTTTATATCATTCTAAAAATCTATCCAAAACGGATTGCACATAGTGATTTTTTTTTATGATTTCAGTTGATTGGTCTCCAAGTGGTATGTACCTTGCTTCTGCCAGCTTTGATGCAACTGTCTGCATTTGGGACAAAAACAGTGGAGGTAGGTGTACCAAGATATGCCATTCAAGGAAATTCATTCAGTAAGTCTATTATTCAGTAATATTACTGATGGATTAAATTTTGCTTACCATTAATTTATGAATTTTTAGAGTTTGAATGTAATGCTACTCTTGAAGGACATGAGAATGAGGTCAAGTCAGTTGTGTGGAGTTCTTCAGGATCATTAATTGCGACTTGTGGAAGAGATAAGAGTGTTTGGATATGGGAAGGTATGTTCCATTAAAAACCATAACAATTGGAACTTGTAAGTGAAGAATGATCATCGCAGTTAATTTTCCAATTTAAGCAATTGGAAAGATGAAGCCTGAAAAACTCAGGGCTTCAACGGGATTCAAACCCGTGACCTCCGCGATACCGGTGTGATGCTCTACCAACTGAGCTATGAAGCCACACATTGGAAGCAAGGTCAATTAGTTGAAGTCATATCTTCCCGTGAGGAGTGAAATGATGTGAAGTTTATATGAAATAATTCATATATGAACTGCGATTGTAGATGAAAGTGAAGAATGATCATCACAGTTAATTTCATATCTTCCTGTGAGGAGTGAAATGATGTGAAGTTTATATGAAATAATTCATATATGAACTGCGGTTGTAGATGAAAGTGGCTTCATAGCTCAGCCAATGTGTGGCTTCATAGCTCAGTTGGTAGAGCATCGCACCGGTCTCACGGAGGTCACGGGTTCGAATCCCGTTGAAGCCCTGATTTTTTCAGGCTTCGTCTTTCCAATTGCTTAAATTGGAAAATTAACTGCGATGATCATTCTTCACTTTCATCTACAACCACAGTTCATATATGAATTATTTCATATAAACTTCACATCATTTCACTCCTCATGGGAAGATATGAACTCAACTAATTGACCTCGCTCCCAATGTGTGGCTTCATAGCTCAGTTGGTAGAGCATCGCACCGGTATCGCGGAGGTCATGGGTTCGAATCCCGTTGAAGCCCTGATTTTTTCAGGCTTCGTCTTTCCAATTGCTTAAATTGGAAAATTAACTGCGATGATCATTCTTCACTTTCATCTACAACCGCAGTTCATATATGAATTATTTCATATAAACTTCACATCAGTTGGAGCTTGTCTTAATAATTTTAATTAAGTCACTTTCAGTTTGCAAAGTGGTATTTTCTTCAGACAAGTGGAGTATTCTTTTTCTTGAATAGAATTTATTTCAGTGGATCTAATGTATTTAGCTTTACAGAATAAAACAAACTTACTGTATGGCCAATTCCCTCTGTAAGGTGTGCCTGCAGGAAATCATGGTACAGTCCAACCCCTCTATTCAACGGCTGCCCTCGGGGAAATGAATAGTCAGGCCACTTAAAAGGGGCTGGCCACTTCACATAGGTAAACACAATAAAAAAGCTCTCATCGGGACTTTGATTACTGGCTGCCTAATAGGGCTGGCTGTTTAATAGGGGTTCGACTGTAGTTGTATTCATCATCTTGGACTGGATATTTCTTTTCATGAAAATTTATACATCCATCATGATTCCCTGCAGGTACATCTCATAGAGGGAATTGGCCATTGGGGACACTATTCTAGGCTAAGAAAGTAAGAAAAAAGAAATCATGATACCAAATAATGGATAAATAAATAAAAAAAACTTGTAAATTTTGTCACGAACAAATTCTCAAAGCAGCAAAGGTGTTAGAGGAAAGTAAAGAATGCCATGTCAAAAGTACAAGAAGGTGAAAGGAGTGGGAAAGATTTAATGTAGACAAGGCTAGTGGGGATGAATTTTGAGCATCTGATGCACATGATAAGGCCTGTTAGTGGAAAATTACTCATTGTTTTGCTTACAGGGGAATTTCCCAAGATAAGAGAACGCTTGTTTCCACCCTGTGGCCCTAAAAAGTAGAATGGAACTTATTTACAGAAAAAAAAATATAGACTAGACTGTGTACATATTTGTATTCTGATATTGATGTTTACAGTGTACTGTTTCAGGTACATGTAGGAAAGCTTGATGAAAATTTTTTGTTAAAACAAACAAATAGTGGAACAAAAAATAAGCTGGCAAATATTAACGTTAAAGCTGACGTTTCGGCATCATCGTGACACCATTTTCAACTTGAAGGCAAAGTGAATAAATAATGCGAAGATTTGATTTATATACAGTCTCTACGAATTAGCATAATAACAAAGGATCACAAGTTCTTCAAGTGAATACCTTTGCCCAATTGAGTCCGTTTGCATGTTTAGGGATGGTTTCAGTTTTCTTCTAAAAAGCATCTCCTTAATTAGGCAATCAAATTTGTTAGAACATTTAGTGAGCACATGAAATTGTTGATTTGCGCAAAGGTATTCACTTGAAGAACTTGTGATCCTTTGTTATTATGCTAGTTTGTAGAGACTGTATATAAATCAAATCTTCACATTTTTTTATTCACTTTGACTTGAGAATGGTGTTGCGATGACGCTGAAACATCGGCTTTCAATGTTAATACATGTATTTGCCTGCTTATGTTTTAAGAAATCGTTGTTGATCAAAAATTAAGCTAGTCATAAAATAATGTTTTTTAGTTCAAGAGGATGATGAATATGAATGTGCCAGTGTTCTTCACAGTCATTCACAGGATGTCAAAAGAGTTACATGGCATCCACACAAGGAGGTCAGTGCAGATCAAAACTGCTGCTTTAGGCATTTCACTATTTTCTGCACATTCTCCATGGACTAATAATTTTGACTGATGTTTTTGTCAGATATTAGCATCCTGTAGCTATGATGATACAATTAAACTGTACAAAGAAGATGATGATGATTGGTAAGTTGCCGCAAACTACACTCTGTGTACTGTCATAGCTGTTGTTACAGTTGAGTCTGCAGTCAAAATATTAATATTCGTCTATGTAAAAAGGCACACAAATGAGGTGAAAGGGTCAATACAATTAACAAAGCAGAATGTTGACCCTTTTGCCTTGTTTGTACGTCAGAGCACTGATAACTGTAATAACAGCTATTGAGCTCAAAAGAGGCTTTTAGACAGAGAAAGGATGAATTATTGTAAACGACCTGGTAAGCAAAATAGAAAGCCATATATTTTAGTAATTATTTTGATAAATATTTTGATTTGGTGCTACATTCATGTATAGTTTCTGTGCTAAACTACTGCACTTTATGAATTTTATTATCTGTCAATAGGAGTCTTGACTCTGCTCCCGGGGTACCTGTATCAGTACATGTATTGAACTATACATGTACTTATAATCTCAAATAATATTAAGTGACTTAATCTCAAATAATTATTTATTATCAATAAATATTTTCCAATGTGATGCATGCTAAGAATTTTTCATATTTTCTTTTCAGGTCTTGTTTTGATACTTTAGAAGGTCATGAGGCCACAGTTTGGGCACTTAGTTTTGATAAAACTGGAGACAGGCTGAGTTAGTAACTTGTACAGCAATGTTCTGTAATTTGTTTAATAGTAAACTACTAATATTGTTTTAAACACAGTCTAAATCAACTAAATTGTGTTGATTAATGTATTTTTTTAGTCTCATGTAGCGATGATAAAACATTAAGAATATGGCAGTGTTATGAACCTGGCAACCAAGAAGGTATGCTGTGAATTGTTTATCATCAATCTGTTGCTACTCTAATTGCTACTCCAGGATAATCTCATACCCAGATCTCACTCTGTTTGAGCTTGGCCATGGGAGATCTGGGTTGAAGAGTAACTCCAGGAAGCTAACATTGAGGACTTCTTGCAAGCACACATGAACACTCTTCTTGTGATCTGAACCATAACCTTATGGTGTTGATCTGTTTTGTGCCAAATCTGATGTAGTATATCAGATTTCTGTTCTTCTATTGCAGATTCCAATTTCGATGTTATGTCCTTATTTTGATCTCTTTTTTCACTGATCTTACATGTATATCTTTTTTGCAACCCAGTTTAGCGTTGCCTAGATATCTGTTAATACAAGATGTTAAATTGTTGGTGGATGTGTTTTCAAGTGGGAATGACAACAAAAAGTGAATGGAAATGTTACCAGTGCTATTACTGTGTTTAGATTAAGAAATTTTCTCAAAAGCAACACAATGCAATACAGTAACTTTTATTGCTTAGTCAAATGGTGTTTCTTGGGAGTTCTTTCTCCTGCCCTGTTTTTAGTAGTCATGTAGCCAAAAAGCCTTTGTTTTTTTTTTTCAATAATTTAGAAAACTGTGCTATAACGTTTTGTCATGTGCTGTAGGTGTGACCACCAATGGAAGTGACCCAAAGTGGAAGACTGTTTGTGTGTTGACAGGTTATCACAACCGAACCATTTACGATGTTCACTGGTAAGTAACTCACACATTGAGAGTTAAGGAATTGTTCACATGCCGTACAGCACTGAATCATTAGAAACTGATCAGTTTTGCAATCTACATTTATAAGTTTTTTTTCTTTGATCAGGTCACCTGTCACTGATGCCATAGCAACAGCTGCTGGAGATGACTGTATACGAATATTTGAACAGGTAATCAACTGTGTGTGTAATATAAATTATCACTGATTACTAGTTGGTCTTACATATTTCCCTGGTCATGTAATAATTAGCCAAAAGGGCAAGCAGGAAAAAAAATTGATGCATTGTTTAATGCAGTCTTTCACCAATAACTTAACTGATATACAATTTTTCTTTTCCAGGATGTCTCTGTCGGTGACAAAAATCAACCAACATTCCACCAAGTGGCCATTCAAACAAAGGTTTGTATTATACAGCTGTTTGGAGAGAGGTTGTCCTGCAAAAGTGAGATGATTATGCATACAGTACTGAAAGGTGTTCGTGATTTTTCACGATTTTTCAGAGCAAAGGAAGGAGACATTTTAAAATGCACATATTCATGACCTTTCGTTCTATCCTAACGATACACCATAAACTTTGATCAAACAGACGTAAAACCACCACCATACAGTAGTACCTTACGGCATTGCCACATACACTTTGTAGGACCTTTCCTGAAACAGCTCTCCTTTTTATGTTATTTCTGATTTTGGTCATATTGATCAGAAATTCTTGCATCTGTAATATATATTGTATTGTGCATACAATCTGAAAAATAAGAGTCAAAGCAATGAATCCAGGCTCTTAGTTACATATTTCCAGTATTGTATGGTGCATACAATCTGTATTTCCAGTTCTCTTGCAGTCCTTAGTGAGGTTACTCAGGGAAAAATCTAAAATCAAGTGCATGTGCATCTTTTCTGTTTGTGAAAGCTGGGCTAAACTATGATCCACTCAATCAAATGAATGTGGAGCAAACTTGAAATCTCAAATAATTGTAAACTCAAATCCTGTACACCAGACACTACTGATTACAAGTTTGCTGTGGGTCATTTGGACCTCCGCTTTTGTCTGTAAGTACATCTACCCCAACAAGACATGGGCTTACTGTTTATTGTTTTGACAGGCACATGGCCAAGATGTCAACGGTGTTAAATGGCACCCTAAGGAACCAGGCCTCCTAGCTTCATGCTCTGATGATGGCACGATTAAAATTTGGAAATTCACACAACACTAACAAAACCCACTCTAGCTCCCTATCCTCATTGTTTACTATACTGTACACATGTGCAAGGTTGGTGCTGCATCAAGCAAAAAAAATCCAGTGACTCTTTTCTAAGACAGCTTACATTACTGGAGCTGGTGATGTAGTGAAAAGCATTCTCCCAGAGTGAAGTTCTTTGTGAGGAAAAGAGACATCAATCAGTAACATTTTGGATCAAGTTTGAATGTGAGAATGCTCTTTTGATGGATTTTAGGATAACAGGCAAAATGAAATTGATGTGAATTGTAGCAGAATTGTAATTTAAACAAACACCTCATAAAGTTGTCAAAATACAACTGTGCTAAAAACAGTTTCAGTTTTAATGGAATAAAGGTAATTCTTGACTTTCAAAATACCAGTGGTGGAAAATGGTTGTCTATTCCTCTGTGGTAAAATTCTTGCATTATTTACCAATACCAAGGTGAATTTTTGGCTCACCAATTTAACCCTCCAGGCTCAAACAGGGAAAATAAAATAATGTGAGGAACATCAATGTCTGTTATCCTCTATTATGCAACAGGAAACCCCAGGTAGGGGGAAGGGGGGAAGT
This sequence comes from Orbicella faveolata, assembly GCF_042242905.1. Lineage (NCBI taxonomy): Eukaryota > Metazoa > Cnidaria > Anthozoa > Scleractinia > Merulinidae > Orbicella > Orbicella faveolata. Next base: position 1,444,406 of record NW_028301566.1, read on the forward strand.
CCCTTATGGAAAGGTCCTGGATGCTCGTTGGAAGATTTGAATTAACATCCCTGACCTTTTCATATGGGAAGTACCCCCTATGGCTCACTTTGGGAAAGTGCTACATACAAATCTGAGATTAATTTAGACAATAAGTTAATGGATTGCATAGCCTGTAGACAGATGTCTCTCTGTTCTCTGACTTAAGAAAGAGAAAATAGGAATGTCTGTCTGTGTGCAGGCTCTACTATTGTTTCGGTACATAATTTACACAAGAAATTTTCCCTCCATCCTAAAGTAGTGTCCTGTGATAGTAAGTAAGTAACAGTAGAATCTTGTGTAATGCCTGAGGAAAGACAGGTCTGAGCTTAGCAAAACTTAATAAGAAAAAGTTCTTTCACAATAGTCTTGACTCTTCACTTCATACTATGCTGAATGAGCCACTAATGAACACAAGACATGTATCATTCAGAAACAAATTTTATTGAGTAGTTTCGTCATGTTGATAATTTAACGGTTGGATTTGGCAACACGCTCCAACTCATCTTTCTTCTTGATAGCATAGGAGTTTGATGAACCCTGAAATATAAAAACAATAATAAGCAAAAAGAGAAAAAAAATAGGAAGTTTTGAACAACTGCCATTTAAGGGAGTTGTCAGCTTCCACTGAGGGGACTTAGTTATTTGAGTTTTGTACTGATAGAGGCTGTCAGTTATCAGCTATGGCATAAACTCCAATAAATGCAATGATATTCAATAACACAGACCTTCCAGCTCCCAAATAATTCAACTTAATTTTGCATCAGCACATGTTTACGGAAATGTTTTGAGTTTTTGGCCAACTAGAAGCACAAATTTAAATTGATGCAATACAAACCTTAGCAGCATTGATCAGCTCATCAGCAAGGCACTCAGCAATAGACTTGATGTTTCTGAAGGCTGACTCACGAGCTCCAGTGCACAACAGCCACATGGCCTGATTGACGCGTCTCAGGGGTGACACATCCACAGCTTGACGTCGCACAGTGCCTGCACGCCCAATACGAGTAGAGTCCTCACGTGGGCCACTATTGATTATAGCATTTACTAGCACCTGAAGAGGATTCTGGAAAAAAGGACACCAATTTACGCTTCATAAGGGTACGTTATACTTGGGGAAACTAGTTTAGTGTAACCATGTTCCTGGCAGCACTGAGCTATGATGTTCATCTTATGCAACAGCAGCCTGTCAAACCTGTGGTTTTTATTCTTTCTAATGAAGAGACAAACAACTTTTGTAAGCAATTTGAGTGCAAGAAATAATGACATACAGCTGGTCCAGCAGCAGCTGTATGTTCCATTTCAGTTATTTGTTTCAGTTATTTGCTTGGCCCCACTAGCCTTTGTGCCATGAACACTGCCAAGGGTAAATAACAGTATATCATATATATTTTCTATGTCCATTTAATTCACTGCCCCAACACATGCAAAATAAACTAGATACAGGTTTCCTTACTTCTCCTGTCAGCAGATGAATGATCTCAAATGCATGCTTGACGATTCTGACAGTCATCAGTTTCTTGCCATTGTTACGGCCGTGCATCATCATGGAGTTTGCCAGTCGCTCCACAATGGGACACTAAAAAGAGTAACATGTCTGGTTAGAAGATCACGGTTTATTGGACAAAACAAAGTGCGTGAGTCAAATCTTCAATGGCAGCCTCTTAAAGTGGTCATTAAAGTGCCCACCTATCCGCAATGGCCATGATCAAGTGCGCAACAATCCATACACTTTACTTCCATTGAAGAATCCTTAAAATGTCCACTTCTCTACAACAACCACTGATAATTATTCTGATCCACATTAGTCATTGTAGAGAGTTTCAACTTTAATATTCAACATAGAGTCTAATCAGCTGGCAAGGAAAATGACCAGTTGGTTTGACATTATCTTTTAAAATTTACTGGAATCTAATTTTTTTTTTGTAGATGATACAGAATAAGAGAATAACAACAACAACAACAACAACAATAATAACAATAATAATAAATATATCTTATTAGATGTTTTGGTGTGTAGTATCACTGCATATTCTTACGAGTTGTGCCATATTTATACAAACAACAAGTAAAAATATACAGCGATACTACACACCAAAACATCTAATAAGAGATTTATTATCCAACAGCTGTAGTCAATAAATTTATCAATGAAAGAGGGAGAGTGTGACAATTTTACATGCGCGTGCTGACCTGTACGGCAAACAGGTTTTCTACTGTACAATATCGCTGTATATTTGTACTGTTATTTGGACAGTATTTGCTGTAGTTGGATGGTGATGATGATGATGATGATAATGATAATGATAATGATAACAATAATAATAATAATAATAATAAAATCAAGCAGTTTGAAATTTTAAATATAAAACATATACAACAAAAATAGCCAGTCCCAAGCAGTAACTAACCAGAAACTCCATATTTCAGTGGACTTGCACTGAACTTGATGGTATGTTATATCCAATGATTTGCTGCCCTTACCTGTGCTTTCCTAAACCTTTTGGAGGCATAACGTCCAGCAGTGTGGGGAAGATAAGTGGCATACTTCTCTTTGACTGCAATGTAGTCCTGTAAAACAGATATGATAAAAAAACAAACAAAAACAAATTCAAGTCATCTGAAATGACACATGGGTGAAAATAGCATTGTGTTAACTTGAGGATGAAGTTCTAAATGTAATAATTACTCAGGCTTCCGTAGGAAAGACTGAGTTTAAAAATGCAAGCCGTTCGTTGTTGTGGTTATCGTATTTGGTCGCCAATTAGGGGGTCATGGTCCCAGGCGTTCCTAGCGTAGTGCAAGGAAACTGGGGATGAGAATGCCACAGCTCTCGCTCTTCGTGAGAATGCTGAGATTTGTGAAGAGTGTTTGGGAAAGACTCAAAGATGTCGATCACTTTCGGAACGGGTTGGCCCATGAATTATATTGCTTGACAGCCTGCTGGATAAGCAAAGTTCATGCTCATTCTCATGAGATAACAAAGGAGCCATTTACGAGTTCAAACTATGAAAACACAGACAAAAACCAAATTATGATGCAGAGACGAACAACTTGGACATTGAAAAATCAAAGAATCGTCGTAAGCAGAACTTGGAAGATGAGGCAAACAACATGCAACTGGATAAAGAGGATACTCAACAGAGCAACTTGAACAGTAAACATCTAAGCGTAACTTCTTTGTGTTAAAAAGTATCCTGATTCTTTTATTTGTTTTTACCTGGCAGTCGGGAAGTGTTTTCAAAAAGCTAGAGACCTGGCAGTCCGAAATTATTATAGAATTTCCATGGAATAATTCATTTAATTCTTAGAATACAGTAGAATAGTAGATCTGCCGTGACTCAGTAGGTCAGACTGATGTCACGCAACCTGTAGCGGACTTTTGTCATGTGGTCAATTGCAGTTCGGAAATCCATTGGTATTTCTATGCAGAGATCGAGCATTCTCAGCAGATTCAAATGGACATTTTGGTGGAAAAACGGAAAGACTTTGACTGCCAGGTATATATAGTTTTTTTGAAAAACTGTGCCTGTGAGTCACACAAAGTTCATCGGACAACTTGCAAACTTGAATCATTGAAAAACACGATCGCATGGTGTTTATGACCAAAGATCAAAATACCCAAATACTCTTGGAAGGTTTCAAATAATAACGATAACCTTTGTGGAAATTGATTATCTATGAATTTTTGACAGCCGGGTACATGTAGCTAGTATTTTGAACAACCTTGCCCATGAGTCAAGATATTTGTAGTATGGCTGGGAGAATTCGTCCACTTCAAAACCAAAACATTATTTAGAGTTGCTTGGCATTTCTGAAAAAATATTATTTTCATTGTGGACAAAATGTCGAAAATCGAGATTTTATAGTTCGTCCAAGCTCAAAAGTAATACCTGAAATTGCTTGACATTTCTAGACAAAGATCCTCTATTCTAAGTAATGAGTTATTTCGTGGAAATTCTATAATGATTTCAGACTGCCAGGTGTCTAGTTTTCTAAAAACACTTCCCGGCTGCTGGGTATCTAGACACAATGTAAAGTTTTTATTGTGTTTGGTATGCTTACTTGCGATACGAAGCCTGAGTAAATGCTCTTAGAGCGTCTAGTTAAGAATGTAACACTTACAGTTAAGCTGATGTCACTGACTTGCACATCATCTGTGCTCCATTTTCCAAACAGTTTAATATCTTGAACTTCAGGTGCAACTACTACAGGTGACTCATCAACTCCCCATTCATCAGACATGATGACACTAACAAACATTGTAAAGATAAACAAATAAGAAATATCTCAATTGACCACTCCCCCCAATGGGGCTTTTCAGGGCCAATGGAAACAAATGATGAAACAAATAATACAAATGACATAACATGGTTAAAAATCCCAACTGGCAAGAGGCAGACCAGCTGGTTATATATTTACAAATGGGCCGAGGAGTTGAACTAGGGTCTACCAAGGAACAACTCCAGCATAGTTGTCAGAGCAGGACTTGAACCCATGACCTCTGGATTTCAAGTCCAGTGCCCTAACCTCTCGACCACGCTGCCTTCGTATATCTGTAGATCTTCTTAAGAATGTGTCATAAAGGGAAAAACCATTTTAATTGCAACCATCTATGGATGAAATGGGTGCTAACCATTGTTAGATATCGTCCAAAGTAACATTTCAGCTGAAATATTGCAAGGTGGTACACTAACTTAGAGCAAAGGCCTCACGGCATACAACTGACAGACACATCTCAAACAGACTGACTTTATTTGACTAACAATAAACAAATTAAAATTTACTATAATGGCCGACCAATCACTGTCGGCAAACTTTACAAGAGTCTTATAGCCAATACCATCATGGCTAAACTGACCAATCACGTTCAAAGGACCAGACTTATAACATCATTGACTAACAAACACTATTCACTTGACTCTGAAAATGACTTCTGCCCAGATTGTCGAAACGTCAGTCACCAAAAACAGTCCTCTTCAGAACTACCCTCACCTGGACAAACACACTATACAAACGATAGACCGTTTTCGTATTCTCGGTATTGGACTGGAACTAGCTTGCAGCTGAGACTAATGTGAGGAGTCCTTTAAAATGTAAATGACATTTTTCTCTTTTTAATGATATTCCCCCACATGAGCTTCATTACAAGCTAGTCCCAGTCCGATAACGAGAATACGAAAATGTTCTATTTGGTACTATGTAAAGCACCTGTGGCATGTACTGTCTTGGTATAGTGAATAAAACCATGATAGCTTTAAGACACCTGACCAAAATATCCACTAGGCAGAGCCCAAAAATTAATTGCAATCTTATGTTGCATCTCAAGACTTTTAAGTTCTATGTTTTCCACAGTCATTTCTGCACCATGGTCAGGTAGGTGTTTAGTACTCTTAAGGTAGGATTTAAAAATATGACTCTAAAACAGGTTTACTTTAGGACTGAACGATTTTGTGCCAAAATAAGATTTATAACTCACTAACGTTACGTTGTCTAGATCACACAAGGAGAGAATATATTCAATGATCTCTCATTTAAGTTACATTCAACATTTTTTCAAGCTATTAAGGATTCCAACAGAATTGAAAATATACCCTGACACCATATACATCAAACTGTGACGGAAAAGTTCAAACGAAAAGCACTATGACATAAAAATGAAATACTGCAAAAAATGGCCGCCATCTTACCTTCGATAAACGAACAGAAAGGAACACTGCAGGGATGGCACGTGTTGTTAAAACGCCGGGGTGGACCCGAAGATCGATGGTATGGAAGGGCTGAAAGCGATAAATTATTGATTGGATCGATTTATTATCGACTACGGTAAGGAGGCGTCGCCACTGTATGTCACGTGATTTTGTCGCCATATTGTTGCTCAAGGCTCGCACAAGGAACTTCTGAGGGGTCAAATTTGTTGAAGTTTCAAAATGGTGTTCTTCGAAACTTGTGGACCGAATGAAGCCATGGTTGTATCAGGTATTTTCGTAACACTTTATATTTTAACATTTGTGCTTTTATGGTAAAATTCATAGAGTCAAAAGCGTGGAATTAAATCGAATATTTTGCAGGTGTTTTGTGCGTAAAGCTAGATTGCATTGAAAGTGAATCACACAATGCATGATGTCGAGCGGTTATTTCTCCGTTTCTTTTGCAGGCGTCTGCCATAGCAAACCAGCATTAGTTGCCGGTGGCCGTGTATTTGTGTGGCCCTTGATTCAAAAGTTGCAGAAGTAAGGAAATTTGTGATTCCGTGAACAATATTGTACGCATGCTATTGTAATGTCAGCATTCTTGTCATCGCTAGTAAATGCATGAAGCAGAAAGGTATCTTCGATTACGCCTTTCAGAAAGTTAAAAAAAAATTGATTTTCATGACCTGCATCTGTTGGAAATGGTGAAGTTTATGTTTCACTGTACGAAATTATTGATTGTGTGCGAACATACACAGTTATCTGTTATGTTTGTTTACGTCGACATGTCGCTGACTTTAGTCAGGTCAAAGACTTTATTAGTGGAAGAGTGATGGTCACGTTATACAGGCGGTCGATCTTTTATTGCTCTGCAACCACGGGGATCATTCATTTGAAGTCAATTTTCAAGAAACAATTAGTCAAGCGATACTGCTTTTTATAAAGAGCAGGGCCGGGTTGTTCGAAACACGGATTAAAAGTTAACCGAAGTGTTAATTTTTCTTGCATAAAAATGCTTTTTACTGCTTACGTTTTGTGTAGTTTGAGCTTAGTCAGGCTCAAAACTGAAGGACAAACATTATAAACAGAAAACTTAACCAAAAAGTTACAAACTGAAATCAAAGTTCTTGCTAACCTGCGTTAGCTTAATTGGGCTTTGAACAACCAGGCCCAGATGACAAGTTTCCCCAAAATAAATCTACAATGTACATCAAGGAATAAACCCTCAGCCTCTATATATGCTCTGACGGCAATCATTGCCATGGTGGAACCTGATTTGGGGAGCAGATCTTTGTTAGAGTACCAGTATTAACACCTGCTTTCAGTGTTATGTGCATACTACGCAACTCTTTTGACCACCTTTCAACATGCCGTCTTTTAACGTGCTGTGCAAATGGCTGAAAGACCATTTAACTGTGAAACTTGCAACATTTCCGATTATTAGCAGAGGAAAGGACAAATAAATAATAATTACTAACCTCAAATTTAAATTGCTTAAGAAGAATGTGGACTTTGCATGTTTCCCGATTTACGGATAAATCAGACTATTTGAATGTAGTTGATTGCCTTGCAATTGTGACCTCCGGTAGAATTGGGCCGCTACTGCTCAGTTGAATTTTGAAAGATGTAGACATTAGAACCGAAACAGTAGATTTTTCTCTCACAGAATGTTTTCTTGATACTCCTAGCCTTACTCTGATGTCAAATAAATCCATCTTGCATGACTAAAAGTTGAGTTCGACCGTAAAGAAGTCTGTTGTGCTTACTTTTTTTATGTAGTCCAGGTTACATAGCATGTCGAAAGATGCTCAAAAGATGTCGCTTATGCACGTAACATTGAAAGAGCGTGTGATGTAAGATATCAAAATGGAGATGTTCTTCTATGTATGAAATGGCTATGGGATAAAAACGTAAGGATGCAAGGTTACAAAAACATAAAACAGTGTGCAAAAAAAGAAAGAAAAAATTGAATGCGTGCTGCTTACCACTACATCATATTTACACTTTACACTAAGATAAAGATGAGCTTTTTCTATGAGAAATTTAACTACACGAGTCTCGGCTATTTTATAGTGTCAATAAGGTTTGTGCCTTGTGATTGGTTCTTTGCATAAGGCAAATGTACTGTGAGCACAAGTCACAAATATTCTAAGAGTTTGTTTGAAAATAACTTTGGATTTTGTTAAGTATCATTCCCTTTACTCTAAAATCATGAAATTAATTAATATCCATATGGTTTGCCTTTAGGATCTCTCTTAACACAATGACCTTGAATGTTGAATCCCCACGTGTCTACACTCGGCATGGAGTGCCAATCTCGGTGACTGGAATAGCTCAAGTAAGACAACCAATGTGTAGATGGCAAACTAATAGATTTTAAGTTAGGCTCTTATTTTCAACTCTTACTTTCAAAAGTTGTTCAAATAATTTATTTAGTAGTTTTACTTGAGGAGAGACAAGAGGGTCCCATTTAGATGTCCAGTGATAGTGGTTTTGTTTATTGAGAGTTTCCACAAAAAGTGGCTCTTTAACTGAAACCACCAGAAAATAAAGATGTCAGCAAATGGTTAACAAGTTATTTACAAAGTTAAATGATTAAATATTGGAAAAAGGAAGAAAAATTCACGAAAAGATATTTAGCCTTATTTCATGTGGAATTGCAGTTTGTCTCAAGTGGTCAAAGTATCCAGTGAGCAAGCATTGCAAGAAGCTTAACTTTTAGTCATGTTCATCTTTCTGTTAAGAAGATGACTGTCTTTGCTAGAGGTGGGTTTTGAGATGATTAAAAAAATCTGATTTGAGCCAAGAAGTCTCTGGATTTGTCAGTGAGGGCAGGCCAACTGAAATGACATGTAAGCAGCTGCAGTTGAACTGTTATTATTCACTGTCCTGTGGACTGTGGACTGTTCCCTTTGCAATTGATCCTCTCCAGGTTGCACAATGAGTGTCTCACACAATACTGGGTCAATCAAATCGCATTGTATGCGGTCATGTTGTTATATGAAAAATAATTCCATTTGCAGGTGAAGATTCAAGGCCAGAATCAGGAAATGTTATATGCAGCTTGTCAGCAGTTTTTGGGGAAAAGCCAAGAGGAAGTCCGTTCTGTTGCCTTGGAAACACTGGTAAGATTTCCATAGACTGACAATCCATTAGCAGTCACATTATGTTTGTAGCAAAAAACAAATTCGATATCATACTTTTTCTTTATAAGATCATGTACATGTACATCAAATGTGCCACACGCATAACCTATATTATATTATTTACTAATCACCTGTGTGGTTGACCGTGGACCTGGAGTTAACATCATTGTTAATAATTGTTGGATGTTGTCCTTCAGTAGCATTTTAATGAAACTGGCAAAAGTTCTATTGAGGCCTTACACTACTGTAAAATTGATATCATTTAAAAATCCAAGCTTTCGCCGATCCACGGCATCATCCCGATGATGCCGTAACATCATTGTTAACATCATCATTATTGTCAGTAATATCATTGTTGTGAACATCATTTTTGTAGGAAGGCCATCAAAGAGCCATCATGGGTACAATGACTGTGGAGGTAAAAATAATCAAATTTACTTTATTTTTGTGCTGTATGTTGTACTGAGGACATTACCTTTCTAACACTTCAGAAATATTATATTCGTGATCATAGTTGCTCTAAATTGCATAAATGTATGTGTAAACCATGATTAAATTCATGGCATTGTTTAAAAGCTTCATATAAAATTGCAGAACTTTAGCTTACCTTGATGTTTGTTTTAAAATAGGAAATCTACAAAGATCGAAAGAAGTTCTCTAAGAGTGTGTTTGAGGTACTGATTAAAAACTGGTTTGTTCTATTTTTATTGCTAGAGAATGTTAGAAAGTTGCTGAAAAATGTACTGGCAATCAAACAAAACATTATTCATTAAACTGCTGTGTACATTTCATGGCTAATAGCAGCCAGTAATTCAGCTGTAACATACACTGTAGGCCCTTTGAAATTTGGCATTTAATGAGTTGCCCAGTTGATGTGAATTGTCGGTGATCTAAATTATTTAACTTACAGTAAGTGACTTTTTGAGGTTTTGTTTGGGACAAGAAGATGGTAGTACAGGTGAGATACATGTATATCAGTTAGTGCTGCCTTATTAGCTTGGTTTATAGCATGAGAAGATGCTGTTTCCATCCAGGTTGCCATTCCTTCCCTGAAAAGACAAAAGAGACTCTTCAGAAGCAAGGGCATTCTTTTGGTTTGGGTGTCTAATTTCTTGCAACAGCAAGTGCAATTTTTTTCCTCTCTGAGTGCAAAATATAGGAGTGCTGTCTTTGAAGCATTTTTTACTAAGAACTTGAATGTTTTATTTTCTGTTTAGGTAGCATCATCTGATTTGGTAAACATGGGAATCAGTGTTGTAAGTTACACAATAAAGGACATACGTGATGAAGAGGTATGTGATACATTGTACAAAATTAATATTAGTAACTTACAGGAACAATAAAGAAATCTGACCCAATTTGATTATCACCTCAGAGAAAGAATGGCATCTGCAATCAGTGTTCTGAAGGATGAATAATGCTAGTAGATAGAGTAGTTAATGTTTTATTTAAGAAATGGTAAGCATGCAGCATGCAAGTATCGAGTTATGGATGCACAGGGGAGGTTGCTAAGCACGAAAGAAGTGTAACGTTTTTGGAACAGAAGGATTTCTAATGTAAGACTTCACAAACAGAGATTTGTTAAAGCTCTCGTGTTCAAGTTTTGTTCACCGAAAGCATGTAAATGGCTTTCGATGCCAGAAAAGTTTTACAAAGAAAGCTTGTGATGAATTTTATTGTCATCAAATCACTAGAAAATTCTCTCTAGAATTCCCGCAATGCATTACTAACCTTGAAAGGTTGATACAGACCAGTTTGTTGTTTTTTGGTCTGTCTCCGAGTGCTGAGTGCCTTTGTTCAACCAGCTGAATCAACTCCTGCTCGCTTAAATTCGCAAATCTCTTAGGTGGAGGCCCTGCAAAAAAAGTAAGCTCAAAATTTGGTAGCTCACAGGAATAATATTCCTCATCTCTGGAAGAATTATTAGATTTTTATTAGATTTTTCAATTGCCAAGAAAAAGTACAAATGAACAAACTGATGTGAGCGTGCAACCTGTGGGCAAATGGAGCGAGCGCATTAGCCCATCAGAACGTGTCCTTCACTAAGGCTATGTTATAATTATCCTTATTGGCACCACTTGATATATAGATTATCCAGTGGACAATGTTATCCAATCTTTACACCAGCAGTCATGTCTGACAGTATTGACTATACTTTCACATAGACTGTTTTGTGAGTTAGACAAGAAGATAAATCAATATCAATATAGTAAGCGTACACTGTATATTTGTTACAGGGATATCTGCATGCTCTTGGAATGGCCAGGACTGCACAGGTCAAGAGAGATGCCAGAATTGGTGAGGCAGAAGCAAAGAGGGATTCTGGAATTAAGGTAGGATTTGTACTAACAATAAAATTTCATTCAAAGTATTTTTTGACTTTGGTATATATTAGTAATTTTAGTTTTTCTTTGTAAGCCTTTAACAAAAATTTTGACAAATATCCACTACCGATAGTCTTATTAATTACAGCACAACACATTGTGCATTATTATTGCTCACTTTGGGCCAAATGTACAGTAAGACAGGTTACTTTGAACTTAGGTTTCAGATTTGCATGGTTTATGTTTTGAGCATGGAAAATTGTTAAAACGGTAAAACAGTGATAGTCTTGGAATGTCTCTCAGGTGCATTAATATTGCAAGTTTAATCTTCATATCTGAGTAATGCAGCCATTGCACTTACAGACTAACAAGTCATTTGAATTCATTGTAGGAAGCACTAGCTGAAGAAGCTCGCCAGAGGGCCAAATTTGAGAATGACACTGAAATTGCTAAAGCCAAGAGAGATTATGAGTTAAAGAAGGCAGCCTATGACATTGAAGTTCAAACTAAAGTACGTAAAGCTCATACTGTAGACTAGTTGTTGATGTTAGGTGGCTGTGATTTAGTTGGTCAGTGCTTTTAAATGAACATTCATTGAATTCTGCTTTATGCCTTTGAGAAGCATAAAAAAGCTACGTTAAGTCTGCTCTTGGATTTGCTTTGATCAGTACAGCAGCTCTCTCTTGCCTCCCTATAAATGGCAGTCCTTAAACTGCAACGATGCAATGATGAAATCTACTCATTGACTATTATATGAAATTCTTGCTTTGGAAAACAATACTTATTAATGTGGGTTGGCTTTTTGTTTTGTTTAGGAGTAGTACTTCATAATTTTTCAAGGAATAGAAGTGTAAAGAGTACAGTCATTTACTTATTTGACATTATACTACTGGCAATTAAATGATGGTGATGGTGACAAAGTTCATATTTTGATCAATGCAGAAAGCTCAGTCTGAATTGGCCTATCAACTTCAGGCTTCCATAACAAAACAGAAAATCAAAGAAGAAGAAATGCAGATCAGGGTTGTGGAGAGAGCACAGCAAATTAATGTTCAGGAACAGGTACATGTAATAAGTGATTAACAGGGTGCAAAGCATACCAGATTTTCAAAAGTTGTAACTAGTCCCCCTCCCCCCCCCCCCCCACAAAAAAAAAATTGTTGCTACACTAAGCGTGATTAACAAAATAATTCAAAATTCAACTAATAATTCCATCTCTCTCACCAAAAATGTCCTCATAAAACTTATCTTGCCCATTGAGCTAGCAAAGGATAAACTCCCAGCCCTGGGCTATTGGACATGACTTTCTTTGCGTGCTGACTAAAATGATTCTGAAATAGCAAGGTAGTCAGTGGTGAGCTCAGTTGTGCCCTCTGGGTGTTAGCATCACAACTGAATGCTCCAGCCCTCACAATCGTTCTGTTCATGATCATTTGGTAAGAGACAATCTATATCCTTTTTAAATTCAAAATAAGTCTAGTTTAAGTAAGAAGTGATCTTACTTAATTGTTTAATTGCTTGTATAATTATGCTTATCACTTAACCTGTCTTTGTTTGGTCTCTTTCACAGGAAATTTCCCGTAAAGACCGTGAGCTTGAGGCTACCATTAAACGGCCTGCTGAAGCTGACAAGTATAGGATGGAAAAACTTGCTGAGGCCAATAGGTAAAGCAATAAGTACTAATTGAAAAAAATTATTTCATAACAACTTAGTGATTTTTAACACGACCTGAAAAGATGTATTATGGTATAGGTGTCAGTTAAATTAACTTGTTTGTGACTGTTGCTACACGTAGTGTAATGCATTAGAAGGTTTTGCACAAATTTGTGACTGCTACGGTGAATGAACTTTATTAAAAAATGAAGAAAACGTTTTTTTCTTTTGCTATCCACTTGTAGAGACACCAGTGAAAAAGTTTGGGAAAACAAGAAATGTTGTTTAAGTTCTCTTAAAATTTCTTAAGTGTTTCTGTAACTAGATAGAAACATGGAGAAAATGTTTCCAATTTTGTTTTGGAGAACATTGCAAGAAAAAAATGAAAGTCATTCATGTATTTCCATGATCAAAGTGTGAATTATATTTGCTTAATATGCAATCATTATTACATGAACAGCTTGCAGTGCTAGTTCTGAGTTTCTACTGAGTTCAAGACACACAGCTTTGAACTTGCACTCTCTTATGGGATGTTTTCTAATGATATTTATTTTGTGGTCAGAAATCGTGTGGTACTGGAAGCTGAAGCCAATTCAGAGGCCATTAAGGTTTGAAGAATCCACCTTACTTTCTAACCCTGCCTTGTTGCTTGTCTTCCATTTTTCAGTGTCAGCTTTTTGTACAAGTTGGACTCGTCCAACAATTTTTTTCATCGTTGTTCATTCTTATCACTTGTCTGCTAGATGGTTTATAGCTGCTGATCTCTCATATTGATATATTCACTTGACTGTTAACAGGTGAAGGGTGAAGCTGAAGCTTTTGCCATTGAAGCTAAAGCCACAGCTGAGGCAGAGCAGATGGCCAAGAAAGCAGATGCATGGAAAGAATACAGAGAGGCCGCTGTTGTTGACATGGTCTTAGCTACCATGCCAAAGGTAACTTCTACATACTGAACGTCAAAATTTATCCTATGGATGCTCTAGACACAGTTTTTCATAGTGGTAGTTGGCCTGTTATTTATTGTTAGGTAATCTCTGGCAAGTTTTTTGCACCCTGAAGATGGCAGTAATGCTGAGACATTGGTTAATTTATCCAACATTTTAGTACCCAGAGAAAAGCTTACTTCATCCATAAGTTTAAGAAGTTACCAAAAATTAATCATTCAAGTTGTTTATAACATAAAGGACAATATAAAGATGATTACTATTATCAAGTGATCTTTTTTGAAAATCTTTGGGAGTCTGGGTCAATTTTTTTTTTGGCATCTTTGCAAATCCCCTTTGGGTTTTTTTTTTGTGGAAATTTAATTTGGGTTTATCTCACTGGAATGAATTTATGAAGTTGAACAATTCCCTTTTCCCACTGTGTTGCTTGTAGTCAAGTCTCCCCCTCAATACTTTTCCCAAGGTATGGTCTGTTTATTATTTTGAATCTTCAGAGAGAAGGTTAAGAAAAGTAAGGAATTGATTAGTTTACTTATGAAGGCTGGAGGTCTTTATTATATGTGGCACACAAATCACGCTCATGATTTTGCATTGTTAGATTGCAGCTGAAGTTGCAGCACCACTTTCTCAGTGTAAGAAGATTGTGATGGTATCAAATGGCAAGTGTGACCTTGGAGCTAGTAAAATCACTGGTGAAATCCTGGAGATTGTCGCCAATTTGCCAAAATCAGTGGAGGCACTTACTGGCATTGATATCAGCAAGGTAAGAATATAATTAAAATATATATACTGATACGATAAAAAAAAAACTTAGAAGAGATTACTTTTTTGATGGACAGTATTTGTGGAGTTGAGGTACAGGTTTTACCATAGGAACGCACTAGACTGGTTACCAAGATAAAGAAAATAGCTTTTTGTTGACAAGAAGACAACCCTGATGGTATAATGTTGCCCTGTTAGCTGTATTTTCCACAGAGGTACAAGACTCGGCCATAAGATGCAAAATATATCTACTGTGTATGTCTACAGTTCTTAACAGCAACTTTATTATTATTATTATTATTTTGCTTTTGTTTTCCAGGCAATGAAGCTGAGCAACAGAGTCTAGATGGCTTGATGTATTGTTCAATTTGATGAAATCTTTCAAATTAATGACGTTTTTACTTAACGAGTCAATTTCAGTAGGCTTGCTATTGTTGTTAACTTTAGAGCAATGTTATATGTTTAGTATGTAGTGTACTGTTTATGAAGCACTAGGCGTAATGAGCTTCATAGTAGAAGAGTTCACATAATTATTTGTTCATTATCTCTGCTGAGGTGTAATTTTGTAATTTACTTCTAGTTTAAGAAAACGTTTAACGGTAGCTAAGCCTCAATAACTAGCCGCCTGTTTATTGTAAGTATCATTGTTTATATCAAGCTTGTACTACTGCATTGCAAATGCAGGGCTGACAAATGGTACGATTTTGTGAGACAGCAAAATAAGTGTTTTTTTTTTTTCTGAGAGCTTGAGACTTTCTCAGTCTTCAAGAGAAGTCTAGACTGAAGCCACATCAAACAAAATAATCAAGATGGCAAGAACTGTGAAATTTGTGAAAATTTTATGTATATGCTTTTGAAGGACCATTTGCCATTTACCATTTGCCACCCCTAAATGGAGATATGATATTACTAGTAACGAACTGAGTCATATCAGCATTTAGACTCCCAAACTGCTGTCCATACATTTTTATCATGCTTCTGGACTGAGTCTAGCTCTTAGGATGTCTTTCCTAACATCATGGTCAGATCCATTGTGTAGTCTTATGACGAGAAGACAGAACTAACAATATCGTTGTAATTGTGTTCGCGTCGTCTTTTGGCTTCAAAAGATTGTTAATGGGGCAGTAACCAACATGTTATTCCTACAAATAATTTAGTTACGTTGTGTATTAAACTGAAAAACTGAGGAAATAGTGCTTGATTACCAGCAACGTAGTTTGCAATAAATTTTCAGAGTTTTTGGCATACTGTTATCCACCATGAAACAACGTGGAGTGCGTCGAGACACTAAGATTAGCTATATTATATTAGAAGTGGCTTATCAATAGGGCAGGCAGTGGTGTTAAATGTAAACAGTTGTTACTAACGCCCAAATGTATCGTCTGTCTTGAGATAAAATAATACATTTAACTTGTATTTAGAGTAATTTATTGCAGACCCTGGGGTTAAATAATAAGAGGCTGTGATGGCAAACAATATGGCTCCTTGTCTGGAAACATTCTAGCCGCGTAGCTGGCGTTTCCAAAAAAGAACACGAAGGGAACAAAACTTCTAGCGAGTGCAAAAAATAAGGAGCAGGGGGAGGGGGTTACCCCCTCCCCACTTCTCCCCATTTTTTCTCACCCCAGGCGCGCTCCTTCGCTCGCCCGCTTGCTCGCTCGCTTGCTCGATCTTCGCTGGAAAAGGAAAGGAAACGGCTGCTACACAGGCTAGAAGCATTCGGGCTACTGGATGGAATGCCGTGAAATGTACACTCTTTAATAGGCTATACGGGAAGATCAAGCTTTTCTGTCGAAAGTGGTATATATGAGGCGGCGCCTCCCCTTGTAAAACTTTGTTGTGTTCCTTCAACTGAACTCGGTTGTAGAGCACCGAAATCATGAAGAGCATCGCCCTATCACTTCCCGCAAAACCGCCTGCTCTTGGAAAAAAGCGGTGGGAAAACGCGTAGCGTAAGGGCCGATTTACACGGTACGACTTCGTCGCATGCGACAAGCTTACAACAGGCCTGGGAAATGACTAAGCACCATTTACACGCGCATGAAATTTTTGACTTGAAAATGACTTCTTTACTCTAGAGCGATATTAATTTTTCAGTTTCCTCTTCAGGAAAAGATGTCTTTGCTTTTGCCGGCTTTTGTACTGGACGGTGACTTGCGAACAACAAGTTCGTCCGCCATTTTGACCCAAGAGAACTTCACCTTTCTCCCCTACTCGGGAGAAATTTGTCACAAAATACGTCAGTTTGAACTCATTTCGGCTACGATTGTCGCAGCATTTTAAAACATGTTTTAAAATCCTACGAAATTTTTTGTGACGAATACGACAGTCGTAATCGAATTGTAGGCTTCATTTACACGAACCAATTGATGTCGTAGGCCTGTCGTAAGCTTTTCTCATGCGACAAAGTCGTACCGTGTGCTGTTGTTGTTGTTCGTCCTTCGTAGTCGAAGGTGACCATGAGATCTAGTTGGCTGTTGAGCTGGTACGGTGTGTCCGAAGGTGGCAGATGAGGCCAATCCGGGCAAGGAAGCCTTTACCACGGGTAGGGCAGAAGTGGGTAGGCGCTGTACTGTTGATGGCTCTAGCTTTGCATGCTGCCCGTTTCTGCTCAGCTTGAAGGGACCTGCGCTCCTCTGCTGCGTGGGCTCCTTTGATGATGAGATGGCGCCAGGAGGGTCTGTCCGGGGCGAGTGACTCGTGGGAGTCAGTGCTGATGTTGAAGTCTTTCAGGGAGCTCTTCAGGCTATCCTTGAAACGTTTTCTTTGCCCTCCGATTGTGCGCTTGCCCTGACAGAGTTCACCGTAGAGAAGCTACTTTGAAATGCGATCGTCTGGCATGCGAGAGACGTGGTCTGCCCATCTCGGCTGGGCCTTGCGCATGATGGTTATGATGCTCGGGAAGTTTGCCTGCTTCAGGACCTCCGTGTCGGGTACTTTGTCCTACCAGCGGATGTGGGGAAGGGTTCGGAGGCATCTGAGGTGGAAGTGGTTAAGTTGTTTTTCGGCCTCAACACACCCGCGCAATGCACCAGGGAGGGGGAGTTGAAATGATTTTTCGATATTCTTCTGTCTTGCAAAACAGCATGTTCTTGTAGTCAAATCAGCTTTTACGTCCGGGACTTGACCTGAGAGGCGGTGTGTTCAAGTAGCTACCAACCCCCCGGGGGATGGGTGAAAATGAATGTCCCATCGCGGCGAGTGGACGATAATGATGCACAGTATAGAAATACAGTTGGACCCGTAATTTGAACTCAATTATTTTCGACTCACACCCATTTTAGTTCGCTCTTTTTTCAGTGACTTCAAACTCAATTATTTCAAATTCCTCGCTATTTCGAACTGGTTTGTTTGTCGCCCTCGGCAAAATGTTCTCCAACTCTAACTGTGCAAGGCACGTTAATGTTTTTATACGGGTAGGTAGCGTTCATATCCACTGTTGCATTCTTATCTGAACAATTTTACGGTCATGGCAATTCAGCAATAGATTTACTCCAATATTAGATCAGGAATAAAGAGTAAGGATTGCCGTTCGCATTAATCAGTTAGCTTTTTCATCCTCACACATTCACAGTAAAATTAAGTGAAAAGCACAAATTTTCTCCAAAACTTCTTTTTCTCCATAATTCTGTCCAACTGACCATTCTTAGCCTCTCACGAGCAAAATTTGGATCGAGGAAGGAATTCATGCATTTTTGGTTAATATAATTCTAATTTCTTCACAGTTACGGGGCGTTAGGTCAAAATGATTTTCAACTTGATGATTTCTTTATCCTTGTAGCCTGTGTGCTTGACATATCGAAACTGCACTCGGAAAGATTTTTTTATGTCAATAATGAATATAAAGGCCTGACTAAACAGAGGAGAAGGAAGCCGCAAGTTAAGTTTGTCTACAGACTTGCATTGGGTGGCCAAAGGGACTAGAAAACTTTATACGAGGAAAAAAGGCCGTTTCAAGATTACGGCCTTTAATAAATTCCGCGAGGTCAAAAATATATACATGCAAGTTTGAGTACGACCAATTTGCGTTTGGGAGTTCAAGTGGGGAAAAACTACCGCCAACTTGCGAGCAAATTGACTCAAATCGTCTTCTCTTGACGCAAGTCATACATATCCTTTATTAAAAGTGTCAATCCAAAAGTCAATCTAGTGCACACAAGTTGCCACTAATTAGGCCTTCGCAAGAGTGACAATAAATCAGGTAAACTACGTCAGGGGCACCCAACGGATCGTTTCGCTAAATTATCTGTTCAGAAGGCCTTTAATCCCCTCTGATTTTCTTAAGAGAATTGTCACCTCGAACTTTCGTGATATGAGAAATTCAATGTCTGTTGTTTTCGGATTGTTAAAAATGTGGTTTTGGGTACCGAAAAAAGGTCAGTTATCATTTTCGGAAAGGCGATAAGACCTAAGGTTTTCGGGAAATGGACTAAAAAGCCCTAATAAATTCGAGAACACTCAAGTTCCCCTGGAATAACCGAACAGATAAATTTCTTTTAGCGCAACCTAAAATTAACCCACAGAGCTTTAAAAGTACTCCAGATAGCCTAAAACAGCGTTTTAAAGCATTGGAGAGAAAACGGTCGTTGGGTGCCCCTGTTACTTGTGGAAAGTTGAATTTAATGAATAATATCATTCATTTCGAAACAAATTAACAATGCCTATACAGTGGATTATTCTGTTATCACTCAGCTAAAATAATTGCATGTGACTATTTCTTTAACTTTCTCTTTGATTTAAGATTCTTTCCCTTCGTCACACGAGCTCCTTTTTTGATTGGTTTGAATTTCACAGATTTCTTAATTTTTCTCTCTTGCACGGTTGTTCGATGTTTTGTTTCTTTGGTGGATTTTTTTGTTGCTTTTGTGTCATGAACTGTTTCGGAATGCTTCCTCTTTTTTCCGAGTTTCGTCGTCCTATCTTCCTTGGACTTCCTTTTACAGACTTTTGGGAAAAGCTCTACAGTAAAAATAAAACAAAAACAAAAACAAAACAGGCAATTAAACAACTGAAAAAGTTACTTTTAAATCAAGAGTTTGAACGGAAAAAATCCGTTAATTGTAGGTTCATTCACCAAACGCTAATGCAGTTAGAATTGAAAACCTTAAAATGTTTTACAACACAGGGTTTTGTGCCAATGACTGAATTCACAAACAAAGAGAAATGAATAAAACACCTTCTGTGTTGCGCAAAGCTAGCTCTTCTGTAGTTTGGCCCACGTTGATCAAAAAGGAGTATAGATATGTACACTATATAAAGCCCGATTTACATGGAACGAAGATGATCCAGGTTGTGCTAGGATCATCCTCTTTCCATGTAAAGGGGGCCTAAAGGATGCAATCCTTTCAAATTGCATCCTATTCTTTAATGTGAGGCGCCATGTCTTACCAGGGTCTGGTTCCTCACCAACCTCCTCTCTGTACCAATCAGCATCGTCACTGTCCATGACGTCACCTGTATCCATGGCTATGTCATCTGTTAAAGAAAACCGTTGTTTGTTTAACTTTTTAAAGGAGCTCAATCACGGTTTGCGCATCTTGAAAAGTTTAGCCTCAATTTTTCAAATTCGTCTTTTGTAATTTTCGGGTTTCCTACTATTTAAAGGTAATTTTGTATGTGGCCAAAATAACTCAAAACACCGTGACTGAGCTCCTTTAAGGTTGCAACATTACCAAACACCAAGATTACTACAAATATGGGTCAGCCAGATACCGAAATTTGTTGACCCTTTTTGTCCTTTTAACTAGACCACAGTACAGAGACAAAAGCGCAATGTGACAATAGAGTCAACAGAAAAAGCACAATCAAGCCTTCCCTCCTTACAAACCTGCATCATCAGCATCTTTCTCCACCTTCTGTTTTTTCCTTTGACCTTCAATACTTCGAGCTCTGTGTGATAAATAACACATTAACACATAAACGCCTTTGTAACCTTAGGTGTTCAGGAACTAATGTTGCCAGTGGAGGTGTTAATTAAGTAGCAGGTGTAATTTAAAGATACTATTAAATAATCCAGGTTTTGCAATTTTGTTTTGTCACAACTCCTAACAGAAATGTTTACTTAAAGGAGATGTTCCTCACTGCACTCAACAGAGTCTTGTTCCCTCGGGAACAAGTGAACAGACTTATTTTAAAGTATGAGTTCTCAAATTACTCAATACTTTCCAGACAGAATGATAACTTACTTGTTCAGAGCTTTTTCTTTTTCCTTTCTTTTGATATTCTCTTGTTGCTGTTTTTTTCTCTGCTCCTTTAACTTCCTGGTATTAAATAATTAAGCGCTAGTAAGACACTTGTTATCAACATTTAGTGTGAAAAAAGGTACCCATGAAGGCCACACAACAAGGAGTGTAACATACTATCTACAATCTGTTCTCAGATAATAAACTGAGCACGTGATTTTCAGCATATACCTTGCTTCTTCTTTCCATTTCTTCATCTCTTCTATTTCCTCAGGTGTCTTTTTCACTTGATAAAAAAAACAACAACATAAAACACCAAGTGTTAGCATGTTAAGTCCATAGAATGTATATATACAGGAAATAAAAAGTTATATCTAATTAGCAATGCAACTACAACATAAAAGATACGTCCGCAATGCATACACTTGTCAGCCATTTAAAAATATTTGTTGAACACTTGACAAAGTCTAGTGAAGCTGAATTGAAGTCCATTATGATATGGACTCATGAGTCAAATTTATATCAAAGTGATCTCCATGTATGTCACAAAACAAAATATACTTGCATAGTGAGAAAGGCCAAATATAAAAAAATCTACAAAAGAGAAAATGCACATTTCATGATTTCTACAAGTTGTCATTGGTAGGGTTGACCTGGAACTGAGTAGTTGTGATTGTAGTGACAGTCATGTTAGAGGGACCACATGTTATTGGGCTCAACTTGGGTTTCACTCAAGAACTCCTCAAGACTGTGTGACTCTCATAAACCCAGCAACAGACAAAAGGACAAAATTCATGTTCAAATAGACAAAATCCTTTAATTCTGACAATGGGTCACCTATAACTCAACACAATTATAGTCAAAGCAACTAACTAGACTGAAGTTCTATGCTATAAAAAATTTGCTTGGAATATTCATCTCCATTATTTTAGTGCATGCTTTTCATCCAGAGCTGAACTGCTCAATGTTATGTTAAGCCATAAAGTACTAACAATAATATTAAGTACACTTTCTTGATTTTCAACAGTCTGCAAATGAGATATATGTATTTATATATTTATCAATCTCACCAAATTCATGAAAAAGAACCTCTCCTGAACACAATCCTTCTTCAATCTTCACAAGCTGGAGCAACATTCGAGGCCCAAGCTGAAAACAGTAAGAAAAATTTTAACAATATGTTGCAGGGTAAGGCTAAATTGTGTTTAGGTCGTGGGTCATAGGTTCTGGGTCGTGTGTGAAGATAATGCAAGATTTTATTAGTACATAGGTTCGAAAATTAAAACACAGCTGGGCACTTTTTGGCAGAGCTACATCCCTTAAATATGGGACAGATGGATGGATGAATGAAAGAGGAAACAAACAAGGAAATCAGAACTAAGATAGGAAATCCCAGCAAGCAAGTATTTTTGTAATTATACCTCTGTAAGTCTAATTGCACTCTGTTGTGCCTTAGCATTGCCTCTTCCTGGCACATTCTGTGGTAACGTGACTCTGGAGTCAGCAGGCTCTTCACCTTCACTCTCTGAACCATAACCACACCCACCTCTGTTGAAGCACAACAACTATGTAGTAGAATCTAATACAAACAATAAACTGATAACAGCTTTATAGTAAGTGATGTACATAAGACACATTATTCATTGCAGTATTGCACCTGTCCAATAATTTCCTGTACAGTTGACCACTGTTAGTCTAGTCAAACTCCCTTTAATATAAAAAAGACTGGACAAGTTCAAGCCAAAACATAATGATGCCATAACACTGGGAGGGTGTCATTCAAACAAAGTGGTTGTAACATATTAAATTACTAGTTTGCCCTTTCTCCATTTTAATTTCAATCCATTACTCAGCCAAATCAAAAACGTTTCAAAACTAACAAAAACAACTACTTGAACTTCTTTGCATAAACAGGCTTACATATTAAGAGACGCTGTTTGGCAAAAAAAAATTATGCACATGTCAAGTGAATTAATTTTTCATATAACATTAATTACAGCACAGTGTTACCTTAAGACATAATCACTGATGTCACTTAATTGTGACATGTTGGGAAGTTTAGTCTGGATCAGTTTTTTCACTCCACGGCTTATTCCAATAGGTGCAGCTTGAATATTACTGCAAGAGGAGAAAATAATTGACGTGAAATCAAGACTGTTTGTTACCTTCTTCCCTTTATCACTAACTATTGATGGATGTAATGACAAGTATTCTTTTCAATAAAAATAAAAAATTTACAAAGCCAAAAAAACTACCACTTAATCATAAACAAATTAAACACTAAGAGTGGCTATCAATACTTACTAATGTCTGAAGTCAATGGTTTTTGTATCTGAGTTGTAACTTAGTAAGACACATCTTCTGATCTCTGAGAGCTGAACCTGCAGCAAGACATGGAAAACACTGCCTTAATTAACTTATGGACACAAAACTTGGATGTTGTCACCTACATGAGTTGCATAAATTATACATGTAGTAAGCTTACCAATTACACCATCAGGTAACTACATTGTATATACATGTACATTGTAGAAAAAATGCCCTCAAATAGTCATTTATTCATCTGGCAATAATTCCTTATCAGGCTTGGTCTAATGATCTGGAAAGCAGGGGTAAAATCCCATTCATGAGGATGTACATAGCAGTACATCCTAGTCACTTCATGCTACAGAAACCAGTGGTGCTGGCCTGATCAATCACTACTAAATTAAATATAATTTTCATTTTTACCTTTTGGATGTTTATTGAAGGAAATAAGTTCTGGAACATTGTCGTCATGAGTTTCATTGGGAGACTGTCAGCAGAAAAACCATTCAACACCAACTGAAATAAAAAATTTTAAATAATACTGTCACGCACTGTAATTAATTATTTACATGTTATAAAAATGTCTTGAGAGTTTCCTTGAGAAACTCATATATACCTTACCAGGGGTGGTCTTTTAAATTGACTTCCATATGTCTTGGGTTTCTTGAGTAAAGACACCACATCTTTTGTCAAAGAATACTGCCATAAAATCAAGAAAGACACATATGTCTTAGTTCACTAAAACTAAGCACCATAACATCAGACTAGAAAAATATCACAGCTTATTTATCACAGCTTATTTCTGTAAATGCAAAAATTAACATGGCTATTGTACATGTACCTCTTGAATTTTGAAAGTCAGTGTTGGTCCCCTGGGTATGCGACAAAACCTCTAGAGATAAAAAAAACAAAAACAAAAACAAAAACAAAAACAAAAAAAAAAACAAAACAAAAAACAAAAAGAAGCCTTACATAAATATATGCCCTGGTAATTATTCAGTCTAGTATTGATTGTCCAAACACAGAGACGGCTCAGATTGATTGGCTCATCTAAAGTTCACATAATAAATTCATGAATCAACATTAAAACTACAATATAAGACCAGAAAGAGTATGATTGAATAAATGACACAAAAATCTGAGGTATGACTGTAATGCTTATAACTAAATTATTAGTTTTCACTGATTGATATTTATTATTCTAAGTTTTAGACTTTCAATATGTTAACATACCAGGTATGACCCCATTTCAGTTTTAGACAACATCAGCAAGTGTGTCACACTAAGAGGTCCAGCCACATTCACAAAATCCTTGACAACATTTTTCTTGTTCACCTAGTATTGACAGATATCATAAATAAACAAATCAATGTGACTGATCATTACAAGTTTAATTAGGGACACTTAATATTATATAATTAGCTTAGAAACCTACTAACTTTTAGCTAATAAATGATTAAAAGCCTACTACATTCCCAAATTATGTTTTCGAGGGTGCTATCTGATAAGCAATATTCAAATAACAAATGAATGCACAGTTCTCTAAGAGAAGTCAAATAACTTTACACAGTTAACTCTGATATTAAAGGTGTAGGTCTACTGGCACAGAGTAATATTTTTACAGTACCTTTAACTTAGTAGCAGTATATGGTTCCATTATATGTCTGATGTCTATTTCAAGCTGTAACACAGATTTCCCAACATCACCTCTGTGCATAACAAAACTGTGAGGCACTTTGCTGACCTCTTCGTCAGTTACATCTTGATGGGTCTTTCTCTTCTTCTAAAAACCGAGAACAAATAAACAACACATATTAAAGTTAACGACCATCACTCTGCAAGAAGTCCTAGAAGAATGAAGATTTCTTTCAGAGTTTCAGATTTTTCAAACAGCTTCCACGATAAATAGTTCATGCAAGCTAACAACTTACCCTTCTCGCCTTTCCCATTCTTAAACTACTCGGTAAAATGAATTTGGAAGACTTTAAAATTTGTTTTCTCCACAATGGGACATTGACGCCAACACACGTGCACCAAAAGTTCCAGGCGTGACCTGGGAGGACTGGTACCCACTACTACCAGTCTTACGCGGTTGTAATCAAAATGGCGGATTTTTCGAACAAAGGGGAAGTTGTCTCTAAAGGGATAGCGAAACGGAAATATCTGCTGGTAGATAACGATTTAGAAGGATTAGAATTCGAGTTAAAAGATAACCCTGTAAATAAGAGTTATGGTTAGTATCAGTTGTTTAAAAATGAAGAATTTCTTTCATGATTTATCTTCTAAGTCTTCTAAGATAAGGCTTTAATTTCAATAAGCTTAAAATCTGTTATACTCTCCAGCTCCTATGAAACTATTCAAGTTATCTGAAGTGGAATCTTTGGCCATTACAAAATGGGGAAGTATGGAGAAACTGGAAACTGAGCAGGAAAAGAGAAGGAAACAAAATTCAAAGCTGGAGAACAGAAAAGAAGAGGAAAAGAAACATTTCTGGGACTGCAAAGAGCTATTCGAGCCACTGAAACGCTTCATGGTAAACATGGAGTTGCCAATAGAAAGGGTGTCATCATATTTTAAAGATAAAGGTGATAACAGGAAAGGTGAGTTAATAATGCACTGGGAAAAAAGTTACAGTAAAAATTCCAGGTAGTATATTTCCAGAGCAGGGAAGGGGGAGCGGTGGATACTTGATCAATAAGAGGCTAATGTGAGAGAGTCAGACAATAAGCAGACACCAGTGTAGTGTAAAATCTGGGGGGATTAAATATGCTACAAAGGACAGGAGACTACATCATTTGACTGTGCAAGATGCTGGAGCTGCTACAGAATTAGTCTCCTTGGCAGTATTATTCAGGCCATCACAAAATGCTTCCCCTCATTGTGACTAACAGCATTCCCTTGGACATTTTAACCAATGACAGACTTGCTCATATATTCCTGTGTAAGTCGACATATCAAAATCCATCAACTTAACACCAGTCAAAAGTCGTACATGTCTTGTTTACTACAGAATATTATTTTCCTGAAAAGTGGAACCTCTGAAAGATACTGTTGGGCCAGCTACTTTTCTTGAGGCCATACAGACGTGTGAATTAATCCATGAAGAAAAAGCTACAAAAAGTTAACATCATATAAGAATCATAAACACTTTATTTGCGCAAAGGGCCTTGTATTAGTTTGTAACTCTTTACAAGCATTACCTCCAGCTCTTTACACCTATTTTGTGCCTATAATACTACTTAATAACTATGTCGCCCTATGACGCCCTATGCTCCCCTTTAGGAGCGAAGATGGCCTAATGTAATGTAATGTAAGTATGTCGCATTAGCCTGTGAGCAGGCTCTTTGCATGGCAAGAAAGAATGAAGGAGAGGAAAGGGAAAGAAGTCTTCCCTTTTTCCTTTCCTACTTTTGTTCCCTATAAGAAGCCTGCTCGCAGGCTAACATAGCATTATCACTTTTTTGTTGCTAATAATTTTTTTTTTTATGCCAGCAGCTGGTGGAAGCCCTGACAGCCTTCTTGAATGTGATGTAATCCTGTGTTTTTGTGACTGCTTGCACAACATCCCTAATGATTGTGCGTATGACATGACGTATCAACTTTATGTTCAGTACTGCAGAATACAAATGAAAATATTTTGTAACTCTTACCGTGTTGTGTAATTTAACCAAAACCTTAGTGTAAAATATGTTAATGTATAATTATTAATATGTTAATATATTGCAGTTGTGGCACGTCAAATATTTAAAAGATTTCCTGAAGCTAGGCAAGTGGACAAAGAGACACCATACAATGAAAGACGAAAGATGGGACACTTTTCTTGGACTTCCAGCCTGACTTCAGACCAAGTCATTGTCAATTTATATGTAGTACATAAAGTATGTTAAAAAATACTGTAAATAATATTATTTCATCCTAACAGATTGCAATAAACAAACTCACATGTCTTATGCCTCCCTTCAGAAATATGTATCTTTTTGTTATCAAAACAAATTCTTCAGCTATTTCGTGTAAGAAAAAAACTTGTTGAAGGCTATAGAACCCAAAATAGCCGTGAAAACGTTTATTTTCTTCTTGTTTTTTTCGCTTTTCTCACAGTGGAAGGGTGTGTCTCAAAGGCAAGCATCTTCTTCACTGATCAATTTTGAGGCTCTTGCCATTGGCCTTCAAAGATTGTCAGCTCTACTCTCCAAGACACTTGATAATGATGGACGGCAAGCGAACAGTCTGAAAATTGGGACTTATGTACCATACAGAGTGGACTCTGAAACATGTAAGGTCTTTGTACTGTGTTACAGGTATTTATTAGTCGAGGAAATGGGGAAAATGGTTGAGAAAGATCAATACATTTGAATAATTGAGCACTTTTTAGGATTCTATACTTGTAACCCTGACACTACTGACTAGTGAAGCATAAAAATTCTAGGAGGCTTTCTCACGAAGAGTTTTTCGATAACAACAATAACAATAACCTGGATACATGAGAAAAGACTCAGGTGGCGTTTGATAGAGAAAATTATTGCAGGAGTAAGTTATTTCAGAGGTCCAACAGCAAAAATCAAACAATCAGTTTGCTGTGTTGCCGGTACAATATTTTCCCAGTATTGGACCGAGCATTCACCGTCCCGAATGATCGATCCCGCGTGGTTTTTTGATAGTTAAATGAATACCTTCCTAAAAGGTGATTGCTAAGAAGCAAACGCCCCCCTCGCCCCCCCCCCCCCCCCCAGCTCGTACTACGTGATTTTTCGGGCAAAATGTTAACTTATTCGGGCAACGACACTTGAGAGAAAACAAATTACAAAATAATGCTGTTGGCGTGATTTCCAAAACTCTTAAATAAAGTTTCTAGTTAGTTACTTTAAATTTTTTTAGAACTTTTTCTTTTAATAAGTTTTGTATTTTACTCGGATTGAGACTGTTGATAGATCGAGTATGCAAGCTTTCAATATAACTATATTTGGAATTGTAGCAGTTTCATTAGATTTGGGAATTGTGAACGTTTTTGTTTTTCATGCAATTTGAGTTCGTTTGCATCCCGATTTCAACAATCACGCATTCGGGCATGGCGTAAATTTTTCGGGGCAAGAAGGTCACCGCCCCCTCAGCCCCCTCCACCCCCGCCAAGTCCGAAGGTGCCCGTACGCATATGTCTCGAGCATAAAGAAAATGAGCTTTGTAGAAAATGAGGGCCGAACAACTTTACAAGATTCGCTTTCGTTTGTCTCAACTTTCTTTTCCTTCTAGTTTTCATCCTTTTCCGAAGCGGCTTATGTCCCGACGTTTCTGAGGATTGAATAGCATAACAGAGTTGAGGGCGAAAATCAATACCAGATAATTTTTCACGGGTAGTCTGAGACATCGTTAATGATGCGCTTCTCAATTGTTATAGTTGCGGTTTTTGAAGATTCTAGCTACCTTTCAGTACAACAGACGTTCTTTTCGTTTTTCATGGCAGTCAAGAGAACTCTTGAAGACAATATGGAGCAGCCTGTCAGAATCTTTACCAAAACAAACACAAGCACTGCTTGCAGATAAACAGAACGAGTGCTGGTGGAATATGACTTCAGAAGACATATAAAGAAAGAAAATAACATATGGTGTAGTTTGTGATGGTCAGAAGTTTAACTGGATTATTCTGAAAAGTGATAGAATTTTAAAAATGCTTTTCAAGAGCATCTGAAATAAAAGAGCAAAAGTATAAAGAGTAACAAGAACAAAATTGAAAAAGAAAGAAAACAAAAACGAAAGAAACGATATGACTGCAAGTAAAGTTGGGTTGTACACTACAAAACAAAAGACAAAAGGAAGGCTAGCAGCCAAAGTATGAGGTGAAATAATTTGAAATGTTCATGGCCTTTAGAAGACTACCACCCATCGTAAAGCTCCGAAAGAAACGACTCTCTGATCTGATCTCGGGCTGATCCAGCTTTTTAATCTGTTTACATTTTTCTAATGAACCCCCGAAATTACGAGCGAGGTCCGGCGTTTCTTTCGGAAAGTCGTTTGTTTCCTACTAGTAAGAGTCGTTACTTTCGGGATTTGTTTCGGGAGATAGTTCTACTTGTCCAAATGTTGCCCATTAAAACATTTCAGTCTCAAGTGTAATTTCCATAGTGCTAGCCTTACAGTTTTCATTTTCCGCCCGTGTCTCTGGGGGATTAGGACGAGAAGTCGTCTGACTAGAGTTGCTGTATTGTGTTATAACATGTCTTGATTTGCATATATTGGGTTCATTCATCTATGCTGCCATGACCGGAAACAAAGTCGCTTTATGGTGCTGTTCCAAACAAACGTAATACTCTATTAAGAAAGATTAAACAAGATGAAGATGAAGCATATGAAGGAATATGTTTGGTTTGCGAATATCCCGGCATGGACTTACAACTTCTATAATTGGGATAATGGTGTAAGTTGAATTTGCCATGGTTGCATTAGTTTGTGAATAAAACCGGAAAGTGGAATGTAAATGAAAAAACCTCCATTCAGAGGGAATTGATTTGTAATTAAATGTTATTGTTTATGAGCAACTGACTGTTGTCGTGGAGAACAAAGGTTGCGGTTTTTTCCTGTTTTATTACAGCCACTTTACACAACATTTGTGCCCGACAGGTTACCTACTTTTCGACTATTCAATCTGTTCGTTTGATTTTGCCCCTCAAAATCCGCACATTTTCAATGCAATAATGCAAGCGATACATAAAGCACCAAAGACAGCGTTATTTGAAAGTAGGAAATGGCACAATTATCACTTTAATTAATGACACAGCACTTGAAACGTCGTAATCTAATATTCATAATGTGTCTTCACGTTGTCAGAGCGAAATAATTCAGTCATAAACTGCATTACTTTTTGGGCCATGAACTGCGATAACTGTTCTTCAAAGAAGAAATTGCTTATTAAACTGCAATCATATCCAGCTCTAAGGTAAAGGTTTTGGGAATGACATTGCTCCATGTAGCACTGATGTAATATTCATAGGAAGGGAGAGTCCCTTGCCCTGCCTCACTAAAACTTCCTGTCATACAATGACAGGCAAACCGCAGAGTCTGATTTTGAACCATGACTCATTCATCGAGTCTTAAATAGTTCGTTGTATGACAACAGCCGGGCAGGTGCACGCCGGAGTGTTCTCTCGCTGTGATAAACTCCAAGAGAAGGACATTACACTGATCTTTACAGCTCATTACTTTGGACGTCAGCCAGGTGAAAGATCTTTTCCGGACTCCTTCCTGAAATAGTTTGATTAGTTTGTTAGATTTGCTTTTTACAAAATTAACCACGCCAAACATCAAATGCGGTAATGTTATATTGCAAGCTTTTCTGTGAAATTACCATGGATCGCCTGAAGAATTTCACAGACAATCAACCCGTCATGCTTTACTTTTTTACTTTAAGTATTGCTCCGGAAATAATATGAAGTTTCTTGCTGAGCCAAGGTTGTTGAAACAAAGTATAGAAGTTAAACAAACTTCGTCCTTCGTCCTCTTTATCTACTTAGCGGTAGATTGCCGGCGGAAACCACAGTGTTGACAGAGATTTGACTCTGTTAATGAGCCTTGAGAGGATTACATCTAAGAAGATATCGACTGTGATAAAAATTCAGCAGAGAGAGAGTTAGTTTATCTTGCAGATTGCTGAAATACTGTTGGAGATTAGTCAAGTCACCATAAATTCAAGTTCCTTTATTTTTATCGAAAGGAATGCAAGCATAAGTTCATTTACATTTAATAGGGCCCAGGGCAGTTCTGAAGGTCACATGTCGATCTTACTGTTATTGTGAATATCTTGTTACTGTGGCAACTCGCAGCTTTTCGTTTCGAAAGTGCTGATAAGACATTTCCTCGCCCGGGCGATTTCTTTTTTAACTCTTGTTTTGACTTTCAGATTCATCTAGAATAAACTCGAGCTTGGCTAACCTCCCCTTCATGCCGATCGTCTGTAAACTCTTACTTTTAATAGAGTTGATCTAGCTTGGTTTGCCTGTTTTGCCTTCGATAGGAGCTGCCTGCAAGACCGTGTCATGGCGGGGCTGCCTAACAGACCTCCGTCAGTGTGTGTTTTGTCACCACAAGAACTATCTTACGCGAAAATTGATTTTGGTAAAATTCACATCCCCGCTAATGCGCTGATTATTGCCGAACACGAGCAAATATTCCTAACAGTGGCGAGCATGTTAAAAGAGCTGAAAGCAGTACTCATTGGGGATGCTGGTTATGTTTACACTGGGAAAATAGGCTGCCGGCTTGTTTTCTTACTCAAATGTCGCGATCGTGGACCAGGAGCAGTAATTCAGACCATAAAGACGCTAAAACCAAGGGCTGGCATCTTCCTTGGGTTTGGTAAATCTCTTGCGAGTAGGCCTTATGAAATCGGCGACGTGATTATCACAGATGCGGTTTTACGAAAAGATTGCCAACAAGGAAAACTTGAAAGTTACGCCTGCAGTGAATGCTTGGTCAATGTGTTTGAGAACGGCAAGTATGGCTGGGTCCTTCCAAAGTACCGCAAACAAGCTGTCCATGTTGGCAAAGTTCTTCAGATGGGAAATGTAACAAAAAATGAAAAAACCAAGGCAGTAGCTGTAAAAACTACCAGCTTGGGTAAGTTGAATCACAAGATCTGAATTTCTGATTACTGCCGTAATGCAAGGGCAGTTTTTATCATCAGCACCCAACCACGGCTCAGGGCCTACACTGTCCTGTACTGAGTTATTTGCCTCATTGTCAAAAGTCGTGAAGGTAAGTGAATGTTATTAGTTAATCGTTATCGGTCAATATAACTTGCCCATGATCCTGGTAGAAAATGGTCCAGACAAAGATTCTTTTGAAGTAACAAAAGCGATTTCACCATCCCTGAAGACCCTGAAGGAATCAGCGACTGTCAGTGGACCGCTGGAGAGTTTAAAGTAAACGTTTAACTGAAAATTCCTTTTCTAGACGTGCGACATTTGAATTTTTTTATGTCACAGTGAAAGATTCGTGTGAAACAAACTAAAAGAGAAACAGATCTGTGTAAAGAAATGTTCTTTGGCCTCGTCATTTTCCCCTTTAAATCCCAATTCAGCTAATCTGATTTATACCTTTATTTCGTTAAGATGTACCCGAATGCAGTAAAGACCTTGGCAGAAAATGGATTTCAATCGTAGGCGTCCTTGGTACCCCGCGTTACCATGGCGACTCTTCTTGGGAACCCTATGTAGCAGCAGTCCTGAGTTCACTCGTCAATCAAGTCCTGCAAGACGATCAAGTATTTGCTATCATGGGAGGAGAGGCTAGGGGACCCAGGCAACATAGTCCTGTCTTGAATAACCCAATGCAAGAGACAATGGATTGCTCAATGAAGATGGACGAATATAGTTCTCTATATGGTAGGATATTGACCCGTGGAATGCTTATTTACATGTTAATAGTTGGTTTTCACATGACGTCACTAAAATTCAAATTACAAAACTGTTGATCTTCCTGAGATTTTACTTTAATGATGTATAAGAGCAGCTGAAAACTAATTTTCATGCACATTTTCGCTCCGAATGGGTTCTTGGTTTTGTGATACACCACGCTTGAATTTCGAACCTTTTGCGTGACGCGGCATTTACATGACGGCGTCATGATGGTTAAAAAAGCGAGTTGTTTCGGGGAATTTGGCTATCTGAACAGTTCATGTCTTAGAAAAAGTATTATTTTAATGTTTTAGAGTTCCTCGAGGGATAAATTCACGCTTTTGTAGCAAAACTCAGTAACAGATGTTTCTGTTGGTTTCCGGCCGCCATCTTGGTGCCCATACGGATGGGCACCAGCATGGCGTCTCCATACAAATCTCTATAAATTTGGGTAAAACATTTCTCCGCATATCTTGCATAAGAATAATTTCTGTGACCAGACTCTTGGCGAGAGTCTTTGCATATTTACCTTCTTTCATTTCCCAGATTCTGGACTTTATCTATTGAACCGTTTTGATTTTTATTTTGATCTATGTTGAATGGTGTGACACTGAAAACCAGCCATACGATATGCTTAAAAAGAATCACAAAGAGGTTCATGTATTGTGTTTAAATTAATCACACTCGTTCCTACACCGTTTCCCTCACTTGGGGCGGGGCGGGACCACGCCCGCAAGTCATAGTGAAAGGACCAAGGGCCCTGGAAGGAGGTTGTTTTAAAAATGTTACACCACTTTTCTATGACTGGAAATGTAGTGGAAATTGTAAAACCAGTCCAGGTTATTCAAAGCTTTCAAAAATGGCGACAATAGTTAAAAGGATTGAGAAATTACACAAACTTGCTAGTTCAGTTAACCTAGCTGCCTATAGCTTTATTGTCGGCTTCAAGTTCATAACCAGCTGTGTGCTTGATTTGTCCGCCCACCTAGCACATGTTGTTTAGCAACTGGTGCTTTGTTTCTGTATGCTTTGCAGGATACCCATCTTCAGTGTCCGACATTAGTCGAGAGAGGGTCCGGAGACAGGCAGAGTTGTACTGGGAACAAGTTAAAGATGCCCTTCATGAGGGAGTCTTCCATCTCTCACATCAGCCCAACCCAGAGGCCCTGAATCCGGATGACTTCAGTATTATTCCATTGGCTAAATCCCCAGTGGAACACTGTGACGGAAAAGCCCACAAGAAAACACTGGGTCAGCAGCAGTCTGTTGAAAAAGGAAATCAACAGATACCATCACATCGTTTAGCTCTACCACCCGTCCCCTCCAACAAAACAGGAAATGCTGAGGTGGGAAAGAGAAAGAAATCTCCACCATCCGCAGGCAACATGCGGTCATTTTGTCCGACTGTAAGCTCCAGTATGGCTGTTACCATGGGGGCGGCTCTTTTGCCCTTGGGGGCCACCCTACAGAGTCAAGGTAGCTGCTATGAAATCATCAGAATCAGGGCCGAGCAGAGAACCGCATCAGTCCGCGGCAACGGAATGTATGCAAGCGTCCTTCCTCCTATAGCTCGAGGAAAGAACCAGTACAACACTATGTGACTCACAGAGTTTTGCTTTAGTACAGTTTTGATAGTACGTAGAAAGGCGGGATACTTGACGTTGCTGTAATTAGCACACTTTTTTTTGTGTGTGAGATGTTGTTTTATTAGACCTGACCTGTACAAGCTTTAGTTTTGCCACTATTATTTGTATACTATTCGGTTAAGGACAAACCTCTACACTTACACCTACTAGCTAAACAGTAAACATAGTGTCTATTATAGGGGGTTGTATAATTCGCAAACCACCATATTTTGTTCTCTGGAAACCGTAGACCCCTTTCGTTTTCTCCGAAAATCCCAAACCGCCCTACTAGTAGGACGGTTATTATCACAACCGATCTTTAGTAGATTAGTGCGTAACAAATTTTTATGATATTTTAGCTTAATAATCGTATATCTCCTCGCAAAGACCATGAGATCTCAAGAACAGAACAAATTGTTTCTACCTTCATCCAGTGGCCAGCGAACAGAAAGTTTTTAAACCGAAAACCGCGAGCTAAATTTATGATTTCCCTCAACCACACAATATTTTCTTGACCGTAATGTAAACCCCCAGATAAATGTGAATGTACCCGCAAGCCGGCACTCAAAATCTTAAACCGCCAAAACCGCCAAACCGCCATGGGAATATTACAGTGCGTTTTCTGAAAGACAATGAAAACCGATCAGATGGCAGAACTGAAACAATAGAATCCAACATTTTCAAATCCAGCCAATCAAATGTCGGGTACGAAACAATAAAATCTTAACTTATCCGATGTGATACTCGCTTCTACGGTTTTCTGTTAACAAATTGTCAAGCTCAAACCGTTAGAAATTTCGCGTTAGAAAATATTGTGTTACTTTACTTTAGATTTTACATCTACAACCGTGATAAACTCATTAGATTGACCGTTTTCCACTGTGAACAGACGGCCACATAAAATATCATCTTTACGGTTACATTTAAAATCGTACAATAATAAATTTGGACATTTTTTACAAAATATATTTCGCTCCTGTTGTCTTTGCGTGTTTCTATTTTTACACAGCTTTCGGTTGTCGGCCGACCGTGAAATCAACCACGCAGTTCTCGGGAAAACTATCGCGTTACCTATGAAAGACTTCAAAGTGGATGCTCACTCCGTAGAAAGTAGTGACCCCAGGCCAGAGTATAGCGATGCTATCAGCCGCTATTTTGAAAGTCGGTCAGTGTAAAACGCAGACTGTGGACTGCAGACCAGGGGTAAAATCTGTAAAATGTAGACTGAGGGTAAAATGCAGACTGCAGATTGTAGACTTTTTAACCGAATCGTATTAACATTTCCATCAACGAGAGCTAACCTAAACAGGCTAACCTGAGCCTGGGAACCGGAGTGATATTCAGGATAACCAGAGTGCAGACTTTCCCTACAATTAGCCTGAATAGCCCTGATTATGGTTAGCAATCGATAATGGCAATAGCACGAGATATACTTTAGAAGTTTGCATTTTACCATCAGTCTGCATTTTACCCCCGGCCCCAGTCTGCAGTCTGCACTCTGACTGTTTTGAAAATTACCGAGGAGAAGGTGAGAGACGGTGAGCAAAATACTTGAAAAAGCTGTACACATCCAACTATACGCTTATCTCACAAACAATAAGATCATTACATCCAAACAGTTTGGGTTCAGACCGAAGTTATCAACTGGAACAGCCTTGGCTCACTTCACAGATAATATCATTTCTCCAGAATATGGACACTGGTAGGTTTACAGGTGCTGTATTTCTAGACCTATCTAAGGCCTTCGACACGGTAGACCATCATCTACTACTGCAGAAGCTAATAAACATTGGCCTTACCGACTCTACTGTCCAATGGTTTAGATCCTATCTCACGAACAGGTCGCAAATTACAGCAGTTAGAGATGCTCACTCCTTAGCTCCTAAAATGCCCGTTGGGGTACCCCAAGGCAGTATTCTGCTGGGTCCGCTACTTTTTTTGATTTATGTGAATGATCTTCCGAACTGTCCTTTAACAAGTGATATCGTTCTTTATGCTGATGATACTGTACTTTACTACTCATCTAAAGATCTTACTGATCTTCAACGTCACCTCAATGTTGACTTTAAGACAGTGTCAGAATGGTTCTCCAGAAATCTCCTGACTCTTAATTTATCAAAATGCAACTTTGTCATCTTTGGGAGTCCACACAAACTGAAACGTATCCAGGAAATATCTATTCAAGTAAAGGGTACTATAATCGATAGAACAGAATCATTCCAGTATTTGGGCGTAACACTTCATCAGTCTATGTCCTGGGCAGATCACATCGAATCTGTTTGTAAGAAGATTAATCAAAGGATAGGTCTAATCAGGAGAGTTAGAAATCTACTGCCATTTCAAGCCAGGGTCACCCTATACAACACCTTAATCCTACCACTCTTTGATTATGGAGACCTCGTTTGGGGGGACAAGAACAATCTCACCATAATGTCAGAACTGCAGGTACTTCAAAATAATGCTGTTAAAGTACTGTTGGGCCTTCCAATCCGAAGCTCGTCAACTCAAGCCTTGAAAAGCCTTGATTTCAAGCCACTTGCTTTAAGGCGATTTTTTCATCGTTGCACCGCAATTCATAAGTGCTTAATTGGGTCAACAGATGTTGACTTCAGTTTCATTAGAAATCAAGCTGTTCACTCGCACAATACGAGACAATTGAACGATCTTCGTTTGCCCCTCCCTCGCACTAACCGGGGCAAGCAAATGTTCATTTATCAAGCAGCGAAGGACTGGAACAGCCTCCCGCGTGAATTAAAAGACACACGTGTTTTATCTATTTTTAAAGCAAAACTGAAAACTTCTTTGAATGATTTTAGCTAATTTTAATCTTTAGAATTTTAACTTTTTAACTAATACGAACTCTTTTTACTCTTATTTATTTTAGCTTGTAGTAATTTATTAGGTAACTCTTATTTATGTCATTTTTAGGTGATTTTTATTTAGGAGGGCTCCACTGAAAACCGCCTTTGGCGAGTTGGATTCCCTCACTAAATATTATTATTATTATTAAAGATTCGCACAGCTATTGATGATATTGAAGCTTGTTTCGTCATTGGCTCCGGGCAACAACAAGTTGCCTAGGGAAGCCAAGAAACACTCCTTGTTTGCTTTTTCTCTTCTTTCTACATCTCCAGCACCTTTCTAAGAATCCTTGCCGACCCCAACAATGCACATCTCTGGATCAGTCCAACAGGAATGCCCACTTCAATGGCTCTCAGATTGTCCTTCAATCTCAGTGGTATTGATCCCAATGCTCCCACTACCACTGGAATAACCTTTGTCCTCACACCCCACATTTTTATTATTATTATTATTATTATTATTATTAGTAGTAGTAGTAGTAGTAGCATTAGTTGTAGTAACCATGATATCATGACATATATGATATGACGATGATGATAATAAATCATCATTATTATTATTATTATTTTGATATTATTATTACTATTATAATTACCGAAAACTTAAGGAACAACAGAATTTCTGAATTTTTTACCAGATACATGTAAGATTCAAGTTTGTATGAAAAGTGCTCAATAAAGTTTGCTATTATTTATTATTATTATTATTATTATTATTATTATTATTATTATTATCGTCCTCACGTAATGTTTGCTTAGAGTCCTTAGGGCCGAGACCAAACCATGGTCCTGGGGCACTAGGGGATAGCCAGTTTTTAGCTTGATAGCACCCTCCTCAAAATGTGTGCTGTACCTAGCAAGGTTATCTTTTGTAGTTCACTGATGCTTAATTGGCCGGGAATTCTTCCAAGATAAGTTTCTAGTCCCTTTTTGATAGCTCCAAGTGCTCCAATGATAACTGGTATTATTATTATTATTATTATTATTATTATTATTATTATTATTATTAAGTTAACAATAAAGATTAGCGAAAAAACTGAGCAACGACGTTTCGGTGTCATCCTGGCACCATTTTCAAGTTAAAAAATATTTGTGCGAAAAGTAAACTAATTTATACCGATGGTAGAGGTGCGAAAATGAATAAATTAAAATTAAGATAGCTGTTCAATGTTCATGTTCATTCCAATGAGGTGTCAAACACTGGTAATGAGTTCAGTGTCTGTTCAAAGCCTAAACAAATACTTTTGCGCGAATGGAGTCTGACTGTGTGTTAAGGCTCGGTTTCTTCTTGCGAATCCACAACATTTCGTGGATCAAGCAATCGAACTTTCCCTGACATTTCTTTAGGATCTTAAAGTTGTTAGTCAGGTCACCAACTGTATCAACTCGGTGTTCATTTTGAAGGTGTTTTCCGATGGCGGTAAATCGGTGTTCCTCAATGCGCTTCCTCTCTCGGACTTGAGTAATAAACTTGATCACAACCTACAGCCGGTGTTCAGAAGCCGTAAAATTGGCGATGATCTCAAAGTACAAGAGCCAAAACCACCTTTGATCAATCAACAGTGCGTTGTTTATAACTATATATGTGATCTGTGTGATGCATAATACGTCGGTTACACTAGCCGTCATCTTTACAAGCGCATTGAGGAACACCGATTTACCGCCATCGGAAAACACCTTCAAAATGAACACCGAGTTGATACAGTTGGTGACCTGACTAACAACTTTAAGATCCTAAAGAAATGTCAGGGAAAGTTCGATTGCTTGATCCACGAAATGTTGTGGATTCGCAAGAAGAAACCGAGCCTTAACACACAGTCAGACTCCATTCGCGCAAAAGTATTTGTTTAGGCTTTGAACAGACACTGAACTCATTACCAGTGTTTGACACCTCATTGGAATGAACATGAACATTGAACAGCTATCTTAATTTTAATTTATTCATTTTCGCACCTCTACCATTGGTATAAATTAGTTTACTTTTCGCACAAATATTTTTTAACTTGAAAATGGTGCCAGGATGACACCGAAACGTCGTTGCTCAGTTTTTTCGCTAATCTTTATTGTTAACTGTATTTCCAAATTTAATCTTATAAGATTATTATTATTATTATTATTATTATTATTATTATTATTATTATTATTATTATTATTATTATTATTATTATTATTATTGTTAAGGTCCTGGGGAAGAGCTTGGACAACCTCGTTCCCAGGAGCACAGACTATTCCAAGATGGCGGACACGTCGAGCAATGAGGAAGAGAAAGAAGCCTCTGGCAGAGTGTTCGATTTCACATCTGCTCGATCATACAAGCTTACAGTGTGTAGTTTAAAGCCTGGCAGTTCATTACATAATACATAAACGTCGGAAACACAATGTTAATTTGTATAATCCGGGGTCTATCGGGTGTGATCACGCCAGACTTTTGACCAATTGCATGCATGGCCGATAAGCGCGCGGTTCGATTCACCGCGCAGAAGTCACGCAACTCAACAGGGAGAGAACTATTGCATAATTCCCTTTCGAGTCATTCACTCCGTATTTCAATGAGAATCTTGATTTTTCTTCGTTATTTCGCTTGACAAAGTTTAGAAAATGTTTGCAATCCTATCTTTACCTCGTGGTTCGTTTGAAATCCTTGGTTTTTTTGTCGTTTTTCGTGTTCTGCACTCCTTGTTGACAAATTATGGACCGATCCCTTCGTCTCTCGCAACTGCGAGCGCGAGGAACATCTGGATGTACAGAAATATAACTGTGTCATTTGTTCACTCTTTCTTTTCTGCTTTTCTGTCAGTTTACTGGTGAGTTTTAATTTAACAGTTATTTGTCTGGTGTTACTTTCATGACACGATTTGATTATACAACTCACGATCGATTGTTGCATTGATCTTGATAGCTTTTTTGACGAACCAGCAATGTTGTCAGATATGTTTACTGCTTGGAGTGACACAGCGTTTGTGCTTGTAGTAATGTCCACTGGTATGTGTTTTGATCTTTGAGCAGTTAATATAATCTTTCCATCTGAATATTATGACTACTTTTCGTAAAAGTGTTGTTATTTGGTCAGAGGTGGGTGACTTTTTAGATAATTAGATTATTTGCTGCCCAGGCTTAGCACTCTGGTCCTATGGGTCATCATGCAGTCAGGAGATTGTGTTGTAAGCCCATAGAGGTTCTGCTTTGGAGGCCTGGTTTGGGGGGAAGGGGGGAGTGGGTACATCCTTATATGGGCTATATAGGTATGTGCCGCAGGACAGGGTAGGGTCTTTGAGGTTCTCGATCCTCAAATAGGGTATTAGTTTTGCTCCTGCTGGCACTGTGTTCCCAATGTGTTTCTTAGATAGGGTATCTAAATAATTTAGATAATTATTGTATCAGCTAAAATTGCAGTGCGTAAATCCCCAGCTAAACAGAAAAAAAAGATCTGTTAAAACTAAACTAGTTTACCTAAATGGTAGAAAATGCTGCCGAAGGGAAGGAGGGTGTAAGGTGTGTCAATGCAGAGCAGGGTTGTTCCCATACAGAACTCAGGATCTTCAGTAACAATAACAAACTGGTATTTTTAAAGTGCCCATAATGTCAAAACTTTTTTTTCACCCATCTAATTTTACATTTCACCTAATGAGCTTCTGTGAAAAAATTTTTCGATTTGGATAAAATGCAATTTTTTTACAAATCTTCACAAAGTTCAAAATTCTATTTTCTTGCGGTCGACCCCTGCCGCTGATCACAAGAATAACGTGCTCAAAATGACCACGTGACTGATGCTTGTGACGTAGGTTCAGGGACCTACGATGAAGACTGATGTTGTTTTCTGGATCATTAACATTGTTACAAAGAGTGGTAATGGACCTTTCCGGCATTTTCAACTAAATGTAGACAACTCTGAAGCGAAATTTCCACTTGTTTTCAAGTCAGATAAGTCATGACCTAAATCACATGTTCCTGAACCTACGTCACGACTCACTTCAAACCGAGGAAGACTGATGTGAATGGTGGACCAAAATGGTGGCAAATTTGAATGTCTTTAAAAACTTATAAAAAAATTGCATTTTATCCAAATCAAAAGATTTTTTCACAGAAGTTCATTAGGTGAAATGTAGAATTCGATGAGCGAAAAAAAAATTTGACATTATGGGCACTTTAACTTTTCGGATTACAGCGTACAGCAGCACTAACTCACGCTCTTATACAGGTACACCTGGAGTTTCCAGTAACTTCTCAAAGGCCCCATTTATATGGTCTTGGGTATCCAAGACAACCCTCCCCCTAAGTTACCTTAGCCAAGGTAACTTTTAGCTTATTTTTTTGCAAAATTCAACCAACCGTTTACATTAGGATCGCGAACCTTTCTTGGGGGGCAAGACAACTCGGGTGGGTGAGTTGTCTCACTGTAACCCTGGCAAGCGGGACAACTTTTTTTATATAAATGCTTTGCTCGCCTAACCGGGACAACTCTTGGCATGGCGAGTGTCACATATATGCATAATGCCTAGATTTAGGATTTAAAGCAGAAATTCGTATCAAAGAAGTGAAAATTAACTTGGCAAAACCCACAGTGATCGAATGACCTATGGAAACTCAAAGAAAGAGGGATATTTGCACATTTGATTATTCAATATGGGTTATGAATAATCGTGCAGGATCAACTTTGACTTTGCCTATAGGGACAACGTTTTCACATATAAATGCTTGTTAAAGTTGCCTTGGGGGTAGGGTTTTCTTGGTTACCCGAGGCCATATAACTGGGGCCTAAAGAATTAATTAACATTGTTGCAAGGTTTCTAAATTCGAATATTACATGAGAAATAGAACACTCCAGAAGGCTGTAGGTCATGGCTGAATGACTTCCCTTTTGAGATTCTTATTATAATAACAATAAGCTGTAATTTTTGCGAAGAATTGGAATGAAGTATATTCACAATTTCTTCTCCCATGTGACTTCCAAAATGTTGGGTAAAGTTGTGCAGATAAAAATTATAAACGGTAGCGGTAAAATCTGTGATTTTTTAAAATAATGTTACTAAACAACACTTGATGATGAGAGGGAACTCAAACTGTAAAACAGATGCCTGATTAAAAATCAAAAGTTGTGGCAAATTACAATTGAACATCATCGATGGCAGGATAGAACATTGAACATTTTTCATGACTGATTACAACTGGTTCATTAATACTTACACTCAGTAAGCTTAAGATTATAAAATGTGAAAACTGACTTGGTTCTCCATCACGGTGGGCGCCTTTGACCTTATAACTTATTTGTTTCTGTGATTTTCCAAGTGACTTCTGTTAGTTTTAGTTGAAACTCCACAAGAGTGTTTTGGTTGGATATTCTGGACTGATGCTCCTGTTGTTCCCGATAGCTTTCATCCTTGCTTTCATTGCTCAAAGAGAGCACATGGCAAAACAACACATCTCAATTCTTCCATTGGTGCATAACCACAATTCCTTGCACCTTTGATCTTACTGCTTCCATAATTCCTTGGTTTTTGCAAAAACGTTATCAAGGCCCCTACAATGTGACCTTTTCCCGATTACCGGTAGAGAGCTGCCTCGTTTGTTCACTTCAAGCTCACTCACTGCGGCAGCAACTACTTGTATACCTCCAATGTTACAGAAACAAAATAAAGTTGAACTGTCCACGCTGTTCTTAGTTTT
Organism: Orbicella faveolata; assembly: GCF_042242905.1. Lineage (NCBI taxonomy): Eukaryota > Metazoa > Cnidaria > Anthozoa > Scleractinia > Merulinidae > Orbicella > Orbicella faveolata. The sequence continues at coordinate 1,486,969 of NW_028301566.1, forward strand.
TGTTTTTTCCTTCAATAAGGTGTCATTTTTGGGGGGTTGGGCCTCAAATAGGGTGTCATTTTTATTGTCCTTTATCCTTAAATAGGGTTAGGGTTTGAGACCCTTTGCAACACTCACCTATGTGAAATTTATGGAAGTATAAACCCCCCCCCCAGGGGGGTGATACTAGGGGGGGGGGGGACTTGGAGGCTATCCAGCACATCACAAATTAGAGATATAATTATTTCAGTAGAAGACACTAGAGGTTGTTTGAAAGGTTCCTCCTCTTTGGGTATTCTGTCATAAGTGAACAATTGAAGACCAAAAAACCTGACAAACTACATGTATGACATTAGGGTTGTGGGAGGCCGGAGGAACAGTGATGTCCACACTTCTTGCCCTCTGATAGCGAAGGTTCCCTGAGGGTCGTCAAAAGAAGCCAGCTTGATAACTTTGGCTGTCTATTCTGCCAGGATATTTATCTGAATCTTAAAATAAGGTGGTAAAATCAACCACCTATTCCAACATTAATGGTGCCCAATTCAAGGCGTTGTGCAGGGCCTGCACGATAACTTTTAGAGTGGGGGGCTAAAACCCGATTCCCTAAGAGTAAGTCCACTATGGAGATCTGTAGGCGTGCACCTCCTCGATATCTTTGATGTTAAGTCCTCTGAGATGATGGGCAAGCAGGTGTGGTGTGAGTGTCCTGAAGGGGATACTCTTGGAATCAGAAGAAGTATTGGTTTACAACAGGTGTCTGCTTATTGCAGGTTAAAAATGTTGCATGTGTGTATGACTGGGACCATAGCTATGTGTCAATTTATGGGAAGTATCCATCTAGAGAGGTTGTGCTTAACATACCTTGAAGCTTTACATGATCTTGTTTTAAAACCATTCATTGTTACTCTGCCTTCTTGATAGTTATTCACATGAAAACCACTTTTTTTGCAGGTTATTTTATCCATGACTTCTTTGATATGCTTATTTATGATGCCAGGAAGTCCTTAGATCTTCTCCTTCACCACATTGTGGTAAGATATTTTATGAATTCATATAGTTTGCATGGCTGGGTGAACAATTCTGGAGGGGGGGGGGGGAGAATCAGATAGATGGGTTAACAGCGGGAGGCAGGGAGGCAGGGAGGGGTGACCTGCAATGGAAACATTCCATTCAGAGGAAGGAGCGAAGCAGATGAATGCAAGAGTGGGTGCAGATAAGCCTGTTGGTCCTTCACACCCTAGGGTTGCAGCGCATAAGTTTGAATTTTTATTTAGAAAGCCACATTTTTATGATTTCAATGAAACCAGAAAAAGTATTTTTATTTTACTGATAGATTTTTGTTGTGATGCAGGTATGTAGTGCCTTTTTCATCGCCATCTTCAACAAGGCGTACATAGCATTTGCTGTATGTTCTCTTTTGATGGAGGTCAACAGTGTTTTCTTACATTCGAGAAGATTAATGTGCTTTCATGGAGTTAGCAAGAAATCTCTGTTATACCAGGTCAATGGAATAATGCTGTTGTTAACATTCATCAACTTTCGATTCCTTACCTCTGCATGGATGACAAATTATGTCATACAACATCGCAGTATGGTACCATTTTCGCATTTCCTTTTTTCCACTGTTGGCATGGCGTTAATGACTGGGCTTAATATTCAAACATTCATGTCATTATGGCAAGCTGATTTTAAACGTGAGCAAACTAAGTAAAGAGATGACTAGCTCCTCTTCAAAAATCATGCATTTTACATAATAGTATTGTTATTATGCGTGATCCATGGTAATTATATTTAATATTTAATAATACTTTTTATTGTGTTCTACAATCTTTGCCAATGTATTTCCTTGTGAGTGTGAGGAATTGGTTAAATGTCGCAGGATTTAAGCAAGTTACTGACAGTACTTAGTAAGAGTTATTGAACTCATACTTGAACGATGTTGAATAATTTATGAATAATTACCCACACAGCATTTGGGTAGAAAATTACATATATAAAGCTTGTTTCACATACATGTACAATGTTATTCATAAATGCAATATGATTAGAGCTATATTTATAAATAATTATGACACAGAAACAGGAAAAATATTATTTCAAAAGCTAAACAATTTTAGCATTTTAATTTGTAATGGTGAACTATTCTTGTCATACTCTAATGCTATTATTTACAATTCTTGAACTGCACTGAATCTTTGATATATTACATACATACATACTTATACTTTATTTCCTCTTGAATTTTAAGTAGCTAAAATTAGCTAATATCTTTGAGAACATAAATATAACAAAATGCAATACTTATACAATAAATATGCTAAAAATAATGAAAGAGATTAACTATGTACATAATAAAACTATAGACAAGTTGCAATGCTACTGAAAAGAGTCATACTGTAATATCTTTTGTTTAAAGTCCGCAAAAGCAGAAGTTTTAAGGGAGTCCGGAAGAGAGTTCCATAATTTAGCAGCTAAATATGAAAAGGAATGCAGACCGAAAGTTGTTGTTTTTGGATCAGGGAGAGACAGAATATAATTACCGCGTAAACTGTAGGTTGTAGAGTGCAAAGTAAACATATTACTTTAACTAACATCTTGGATAGTTATTCAAAAAGAGACACGTATATAGTATAACTAAAAACTTTCGAAGGCGTCTAATATACAAAGGTTTTAAATTAATTGTGTTGTCCCATACTATCATTATTTTCTGTATATATTTCTCCGATATTGCTCTCTGTTAGCTGTTTCAGTCTAATGAAACCATGAGTAGTTAATGCCGGTGGCTCAGGCAACAAAGATTTTTTATCAGTCAGGTTTATCCGTGTAGAACCTCGAAAGACTGGTTTTGTGGAAATTTAAAAAAAAACTGTAAGTGCAAAATAAAGTGAAATGAAGTTGAAGTTGTGAAAGGAAAATACCATAAACTAGCGCTTATAAGCCCTCCGGCTCACAAAACTTCACCCCTCCCTGGCTATGGGCCTATCATATCTACCCGTAAACAAAATAATTATTACTAGTACTTCCAATTAGAAGCCTCCCGCAAATAAGCCCTCCTCAAGTTTTATATGAAGTGAAATTGATTTATTATGATGTTTTTAAGCTAAAGAAAAAACAGTTTATGAAAAAGGTATTGCGATCAACACTGCTGTAGCTCATTTCGAAACAGTTTTTTTATTCCACTCCCTCCCGGATATAACCCACTCCGTTCATAAGCCCATCCAAAATCCCTTATGAAGTAGTGTAAACCCAGGGCTTATAAGCAGCAGTTTATGATGTGTAATGATTGGGTGGCTAATCGATCTTCAGCACTTTCCAACTCGTAGTTTGAAATAGATGGATCAATACAATGCTTCCACTCTGTCAGTTCATTTTAAAAAGGTTACAATAGCAACTGTATAACCTGGAAAAAAACACCCGAAAGAACATTTCTACTTTAAGAACAGGCTTGGTGGCCACTATTTTTATTTTCAGATTGTGATTAGCATGTTAAAAGTTATGTAATATTTTGCAAATTTCAAGGGAATTTTGCAAAAGAGGTTCAGAACCACCGTTGTATTTTTCTGGGAAAAAAATTCTTACGAGATATCTGCAATCGAGACCTGGAAGGTGCTTGAGGAGAGGGAAAACCGGTCGGTTCCCCGACATCGAAGTCGATTCACCTACACGATCGAAGTCGTTTCGCTTAACGGCATTACAATACTAGTGTACAAAAAGCTTTGACAAATTGGTTTAAAATAATAATAATTGTTATAGGATCATTTTTCGGAAGTATTCCACAGCGACGGCGCGGCTATGATGGACGCTGTCTCAATAAACGAGCCAATGATGCTAATGGTTTTGTAATGTTAAGGTTGTACTCTTTGTTGAACCAGTCATCCTCGAATGCTTTTTCTGCCGCGCTTCCAACGATTTCATTAACCAGATCTTATCGAGTTTTTGGGAATTGCCACCAAGAGTCAGCTGTTTCAATTCCAGGGAAATTTATACGAACAGGTGGACGGGGGTGGCCATGCATGTAATATTATTCTTCTACCGAACTTGAGCGTTATTAAAAAAAAAAAAAAAAAAAAAAAACACATAGCTAGTTACACAGGATTTGTTGGTTATGCTGGAAGATTTGTCATAGGTGGGCACACGCTGATCGACATTAACACATAACAAAGGTGTTTACCGTCAAGTTTTAATTGCATTATCAAATTCGTATTTACGTTCACTTTAATTATTCAAAGACAGTAAAATAACTGATTGTTCAGTATCACAAAGAATACGCCCTTTTGCGGAATGGCAGCTCATTATTTCAGCTAGTTTGTTCTGCACAGGTCTTTATCATCTTCATCCCGCTGAAACGACACCTCTGGCATCGCCCTTCCTAACCTTTGTTTCTCCGGCAGTAAATAATGGGATTAAAGAACGAGTTGATCAACATACAAGTGGTAGCACTGAAAGAAGGGAAAAATTGTCTAAGGCCAGCGTAAAATACTCCTGGCAAATATGATATGAACACGAGCCCTAGAATAATAGTTGTAGTTTTTAATAGTTTACTTTCGCGGTATTTTTTAAGCTGTTCTGCTTTAATCTGAATCATATGATGACGAGAAATAAAATATACGGCAGTGTGAGATGACCTTTGTGTTTGTATTTACAATTCAGAAACTTAGAAAGCTAAGAGACACGTAGAGACAGACAAGTGAGATAGGATCAGTCTACTTTTTACGGCCGCGGTGCTTTTTGACGCCCGGTTGGCTGGGAAAAAAAATAAATTTTCTAATCTAGAAGGTACTAGTTCAGAGGTTTAATCGCTTTTGAATTAACAATAGAAAAATATGTTCAACGTCCCGTTTATTATGAGAAGTAATTCTAAAAGGGCCCAGTAGGTGCAGCGGGCGGCGGGGGTCTTCGTTATATGGACTATATAGGCATGTGCGGTCCCAAAGGGTGTGGTTTTTTCAGCCGTTTTGGTCAGAAATAGGGTAGAGATTTTGGCCATTTTGGTCTCAAATAGGGTATAGGTTTTGCACTCTAGTCTTGTATTGGGTGTGTTCTTAACAGAAGAACTTGAGCCACTTTTTCATAATTTTCGATAAGAAAAGCGGCCGCAGCTTATTTTAAGAACCACGCTCACCCTGGGCCGGGAGGTTCTTAAATTGAGTTGCACTTTTTTGTCGCCTATTTCCAGCGGAAGTGGAAAAACACCTGAGAGACCATCAACAAAAGCCCTTCACAATGCCTTTAACATCGGTCCGAACTAGAGAACGATTATAAGGCAGGTTTAAAACAGGGTATTGATTTAAGAGTCAGGTCTTATCGAATTCACCGTTGGGTAGGGAAAATTGCAGATTTTGGTCTTAAATGGGCCAACTGGTTTTGGGAAGCGGCCGCAACTTATTATAAGAACCGCGCTCACCCTGGGCCGGGAGGTCGCCTATTTCCAGCGGAAGTGGAAAAACACCTACGAGGTGGTGTTTGAGCTTCTTGATTTGTGATGTTCTGGTGAACTGGCCGTAAAGAGGTGGTGAAAATATGTAGTGAAGCAAGAAAATTAGCCGTAGTGGAAAGTTTGGTTTGAGATTTATTTTTTTAATGTGGTTTTTCAAGTGTTTTATCTGAGCCAGACTGCAAGTTTTAGTTCGACGTACAGCGATGTTCCTTGTGACGTCACGCGCTCTGTGACGATCACTGTGGTTTGCGGAAAGCGAGGATAACAAGGGAATAATAATGCAAGGGAGGAACGAGTTAGTGTAGCTAACATTTGGATCGTTAGCAGCGGACCTGGAAAAGCACAGATTGCTTTATTTTTTGCTTGTCTTAGATTTCATGAATCCTTCCCGAGATAGCAGGTTATGAGTGTAGATTATGCTAAGTGTCCCCAATTAGTAGAGAGATTTTTTCCCCATCGGCTACATATAAAGACACGTTAATAAAGTTTATGTAAGTTTATGTATGTTGCACCATTTCAGACCACAAACAAGAGGTCTAATGACAAAAGGGAGCTTTAATGAACAAATTTTTTATTTGCAATCAATATATCTCTTTTTAAATATAATTTTTTCACTACATCAACGTAACACTTTGAAATGATTTCGATAGTTTATCATTCACGATTTTTCCTCCAAAAATAAAGTTACCGGTATGTTACAAATGGAATAATCATTCGACATAAGAGTTCTTAGAAACTTTGAAGTACAAAAACTGGAGCCAGTCATTATTATGAACAATAGAGATTTCCTTTTCTTTTCAGTATTACAAATGAAGAGTACTTGAGACAAATCCGTAGTTTAATCGTGACAAAATGGCGCCCGTTCATCTTGGAAAATATACCCAAGTAACGACACATAAAAAAACCCCGCAATAACAAAAAATAAATAAACTTGCCAAGGACATAAATAAACAAGGAGGTGGAATAATAATATTGTTATTGCACGTCTCTCTGATCGTACCACTGGTACGATAAAAGACACTGTTTTCAATTGGTCGAGAGCTCAAATGTCACAACATCAAAACGTACTTAAGATGGCGTTGACAAACGAAACCAAAGAGATACGAATCAATCGTCCAAGATCAGCAACCGTCCCATTGTTCAAAATACCGTCGTAATTTCCGTTCGGATTTTTTCTTTCCTACCAACATCGTAATTACAGTCTGTCTCCAAAAGTGTGCTCCAAGTGTCAAGAACAAATATCTACTAATCTGAGGATACCACCCAGGTGGAACACTGCTGTAAGGTGGCCAAGGCACGGTCCAACTGTGAGCACCCCTGAATAAGGCCCATCCTACCAAGAGAACGAATGGAATCATCTTCAGTGTTTCAGTCAAAGTCAAAACAAATCCTACACCTGTATGCAGTCTGTGGCAGTGACTACTGAAAGTTGGTAAAAACTCGCTAACAACTCTTCAAAACTCGCTGACAACTTATCCAAACAACAAATAACAAAACCAAAAAACAGAGAAACAAACAAGAAAGCAAACAAACGAACAATCTACAACGACGGTATTTTTTTCTGAGTTCATAATTGTTTCCAGTGAAGAATGTGATATTGTTCTTTTATATAGGACACATACAAACAAAACATAAGATCCGGGAATTACCACAATGTGCATTGTGCTCTTAGCGCTTCCGCAGAGGAGAACTGATCGTAACAAAAATTCTGTGCTTGATTAAATAGCAGATAGTAAATTGTGGGACGCACAGTGGTGAATATCAGCTTACCTTGCGTTAGAATCCCTGGCAAATCTGAACAGATCAGCCACTGTGACGTGTGTGTTCATGGATAGGATCTAGATGGAAACAAATATTACAGTAAGAATAAACAAGATCTGAATTGTCTCCTTGAAAAAGAGCTTTATCGACTTACACAATGTGCGATTTGCGGCCGCAATGTATAAATAAAACTGCAACAAGGTATTTGGTGAGAGAAAGATACAAAGGAGTCATATCGACTCATATCCACTGTCAGCCTAATTGTAAAATTGTTTCCATGGAAACAGTGTCACAAGCTCCATGAGAAAAAATTCAAAATCATCTGCAGTTGCGCAGTTTCTTAGTTTGAAGAGTTAGTAAATGTTAAGCCGTGCCAGAGGCTCACTTTGTTCGTTTATACTATGCAATAGAAGCAATAAACATGGTTAGGAATGCACAAAGGAATGCTGTCGAACAGCGGATCTTCATGTACCTACTCCTCTGTACTAGCACAGACTACTTGCCGTGCTTTACCTGCTGGAAGAACTGGGTTATTGCTTGTAACAGAGTTTCAAACAATTGAAAATTCCCTGTCTCACTTCCTTTTGGTTCTTGAAGAACACTTGAAAACAAGATAAGCAGAGGACAAAGGTTAGACATATCTCTTAAGTCTACATACATTACAACAACTGAGCGACAATAAAGATATTCTGTTTTAACTCGCGTGCAGGCAACCAAGTTTCTTCCTTTCCTCTCGATTTTGTATTACATGAATGAAGCAGACTTGACGACAACTAAGGAAATGCCAGCTACGCGAAATTCTCCTCATGGACTTTTAACTTTCCAGACAGGAATGTACATGAATCTTTCCTACAGGACATGTTCTGATTTTAAGACTGTAGTGTTTTAAATGACCGTACCTCTGAATGGCAGAAACTACAAATGCCAAGCATGAACTGAGTCGGCTTAGAAACTGTATGGCCTCATCTCTGGTTGGCTTGGCCAAGTCTTCAAGAAAGTTGAGAGGTACAGGATGAGGAAAACCCACACCACTGAAGATCTGGGCACTAAAATTAACAATAAACAAGACTGGAGTGAGAAGCTAAGTATCGTTTTATCCAAAAAATCAGCTTACGGAGCTGAGATGTAAGTATACAAGCTTTACATAATGTTGAACTCCAGAGGACACAACAGAGGTTTATAATAACCTGAACTGGTTGACTGCATTCCATATTGTTTCAAACGTGGACAGGACTAATCCATGGGGATTACTTCCCATTTGAACTGTGTTAATCTCGTGAACACTACTGCTTTCTTCTGAACCTTCTTCAAACTTCCCCGAGGAGTTCTGTAAAGACGAATGCATAACAGATGGTTTAGAACCAACAACACTAAACTGTGTTAACAATGTCAGTCCCTACCGTAACTAGCATTTAGCATACGCAGTAGGGTTTATTTCGGGTTCTGACTGGTTTCAAGGGTTGTGTTGTGTTGTGTTGTGTTTGTTTGTCAGTTGGGGTTAATCCACGTAAGAGTAGTTATGGCAAAAAAAAAAAAATACTATTTAGAATTGTAATTGATGTATGAAAGTAATGTAGCGTTAATCATAAAGTTACTGTGAGTAATGTAGAGTTGTAAAAATGAATTGTAAGTAATGTTTGTATTGTAATAAAGATATATAAAAAAATAAAACAAAATGACAGTGAAAAACTGAGAACTAGCTAGTAGTTGTAACTAAGTGCATCGACACTATAAACATTTAACATTTAAATGTTAGTAAGCTTTGAATCAATTTCAATCAAACGTAAGGACGATAAATTAAAACATAGTTGCACAATGCTTTTACTTGTCTGCATGTTTACTATACACTGTAGGTATATGTACTGAAAAACACACCAATCGTTTCACTATAACTGAATAATACATTTTTTTCACTCCACAAACCTCTGGTTCAGTTTCACTAGAAGAAGACCGTGAGGAAATCCCAGTTCCAGGTCCTTGGAGAGCACGGACCTGGGGAGGAGGGGGACCCATAACAACAGAGGTCGGGGGTCTAACAGGCTGTTCTTTATCACCATTATTTTGATATTCTTTGCACTTCCGTTGTAAAACAATAATAGCTGTCACACACTTTGTGATAGCTCCATTGTAACTGAAACAGAAAAACCAAGAAACAACGCATCAATTAAAATTTGTTACAAAGCATTTTTCAGTAACTCTGGCTAATAAAAAAGGACCCAGACAAACCAGTGAGCTGGCGTGAAGTGTGATATGGTTTTGCTTTCACTTCAGATTGGATGACAATGTGCCATTTGTTTTAAGGCAATTGTGTCGAGTGGTAATCAAAACCAAACCAAATGCGAAGTGTCTTGGACATAACGTTCAAGTGAAAACCATTCAACACTTTTTCATATCCATTTAGTTTCTTTTTTTTGAATTTGTATATTTTAAATATACGTAAATTGGATGTAGTTTTTCAGAGCAAAGGGGAAGGCTCCTGGGTATGCAGATCTGCCCAAACCTGAAGAAGAATGTTTTAAAGCTGTGTCCTTTAGAAATAGAATATTATCTGACATGCAGAGAATGATGATAACAAACTGAAGAAGTTTAAATTTGTACAAAATATTGGCCACTGTGAGGGATGACCAGTACAACATTAGTCCTAAGCTGTAAAGTGGTTTGTACATCCCATTCAGTGCACCTTCCGTGTAGTTCTTAAGAGCTGCCTTAGAATGAGTATTATTTTAGTGTTACTTGTTGTTTACCTAGATCTTGCAGCTATGGCATCAAACAGTGTGTGTGCCTGATCCAATATAATGGAAGCATTAGCTAAACAACCTGGAGCGCCTAAAACAACAACAATACATTGTATTTTTATTATTACATTGTTAAGTCCATAAGATTTCTGTAGATTCCTACAAGTTGGCCCAGGCAAGGTACATGTATACAGGGGGATTTTGTTAATGGCTTCGTGCCTTTCACTATGGAATTTGGTTGATTTACGGCTAGTTGCGGTGATGACGGAATCTCACTGACAGCATCATGTGTTTATGTGCGTAGACTAGCTAGTTCTGTTCCTGTACATGTATCAATTAACAAGCCCACCAGTAATCTTACTACAATAATAGTTACCTCCTCCTCCACTGAAGTGCTTGCGAAGATCTTCCACAGTTGATTTGATATTCCTTTTGAACACTTGACCAAACACGGCAATCCAGTGTCTAGAAAAGGTTTAGATAATTTTTGATGTTTTTAAATAATTTAAGCATGTATGCCAGACCATCATTATTTTAAGTAATGTAAGAACAGCCTATTTTCTTTTAATCGTAACACAGCAAGAGCAAGTATGGACTAACGATAATCAAATATATCCACATGTGCATATATGTTGCATGTTAATTATCAAGTCAAATAACTTACTTGTCTAGCAACTGAAGAAGGTCAGTCAAAGTCCATGGTGGTTTTATAAACACAATCTTATCCCTAGAAAAAAAAAATGAAACAAAAAAGATTAACAAAAACATGAGGGATTCTGGTCAAACACTTAAAAAGCTTGTCCCAGGCCAAAGAGACAGAAAATTAGCAACTGGTGCTGAATTAACAGCATGTAAGATACCAAGTCCTTGACACATGTCTGTGCATCTACTGTGCACTTATCACAAAATAATCTCCTAGGCTCACCAAAGATCATCATATGCTGCTCTCATTTCTGTTTCCACCACCACAGCCAAACCTTCTCTCATAATACACTGCAGCTCACATGCAAGGTCATCAGCCTGATCACAATACAATCAATGAAACAATGACACATTAACCTTTGCATTTAAAACGAAATTGCCTCCAATTGCATGGAAGGTCATGAGCTGCCAATTAATGTGTGGAACTTACATGTTGATCAAACTACACCATACATCTACGGTAACCCTTGTACAGTGTAATGCCTGAAAAAACACAATTTTTACATAGTGCAGATGAAGTACAATGTACAGTACCTTAGCTCTCCTTTCTGCCAAATTTTCTTGTAGTTTAAGTTCCCTGTAATAATCTGACAAAAGAAGAACAGCGAATACAAGCTAAATTTAAGAAATAGTTTTTTGTAGGTGATAAAGTGCCTGTTACAGCAGTCCACTTCACACTGATATTCCTTTATCAGATCAAGTAAATAATCTGACTATTATAAGAACCACAAACTTACCTTGAAAATGATCTTTTTTTAACACCACAGCACTGCTCTGAAAAAGCTCCTTCAAACCCATGACAAGACTCTGAAGAACACATTAACATAGATGACATTATTTTTATGCAACACAATTGCTTCGAAAATTACATAGCATGCACAGGTAAAACATAAACTTGTCAACAATAAGTTGCTGTTACTTCTCATGTATTCATGTTACAAAGAATGAAATGAGTATGTACCTGGTGATTAAAAGCTTTCACCCCATTAATGATGGCCTTACTGCACAAGTTCTGATCATTGGAAAACAATACTGCATGTCCATTATGTGCTAAAATGACAATAAATTCAGAAAGTACATTGATTAATTAAACAGCATATCCCTAACTGAGAATAACAGCCACAAAGAAAATAAATTGGTACTGTAAGATGTCTTTGATGATTATACATTACCTGCAAAAACTTAAAACATTAAAATTTTGGACCTTTTATTTTAGGCATTTAATTTTTGGATACTTTTTTTAATCTCATTTTGGACAACTTTAGGACAAAAAATTTTGGACACTGATGAAAAATGGCTAATTGCAAAGTTGCTAAATGCAATTATTATTTTTATCAACATTTTTAATTGCCCGAAAAGATATAAAAAAGTGTCCCAAAATTACATGATTACACCAGCAATGAATGTGAACAGCAGGCAGAACAGGTTAATTTCTGTACCTTTTCTTTGGAATAACAAACAACACTGGAGTATTTTGTCATCATTGTTAGGATCTTCTATTGAGCAGTTCTCCATCATTTCCCTTGCCTGAATGATATAAAATAAATGCAAAATACAAAAACAGCATGAGTTCAAGGTTGTGACAAGAACTCTTGGACTGTATGTACCTGTACATGAACTTACATTTTTAGAAATCATTGAACATACATGGCAATATCTAAGGCAACTAAACCTACGGCCCTCTAAATACACACACAAAAAAATAGTATTCCTGAGCTTTTCTACATATAAAACGTAATCAGTAAGAAGGAAAAAGTAATTAAGAAATAGAAAACATGTACCGTGTTTCCATCGAGTTATAGAAACACGAATGGAAGTTTGGGAGAATGAGAAATGCCATAGGAACACGAGCCACAGGCGAGTGTTTCCACAACTTTTTCGAGTTCTCCCAAACTTTCATGAGTGTTTCTATTAAGCAATAATATTAGATTATGAGCTTGAGATTTCTATCACGTGATAGCACAAGAGCACAGCCCTCGTCAACTATCATGCATAGAAATTAAGAGCGAATAATCTAATTGTTCTAGTATAAATCTATTGGTTGTTCAAAACTTTATCTCGATACTCTACACACACACTATGAAAACGTAAAGAAGCCGCCATCATTCTGTTAACAAGTGCACACTGCTATGCTACTCACTATCTATCACAGAATAGATAGTGAGTAGCATAGCCAATCAGAGAACAGCATTAGTGATAGAACACCCCTAGATTTGCACTAAAACTCAATAGAAACACAGAAAACATGTTTTCTATTTCTTTTAGAAAACACTGCGACCAAAAAAAGGAAAACAACTTGTTAACTTTGATTATCAAAGGGTAAATTCTTTTTGCTCATGCCATCATTATGTCAACAGCTCGTGCTAGTTCTGTGTTTCTATTGAGTTATAGAAACACAATTTTTAACCAATCAGCGTGAGTATTTTCTTGGGACTGTTTTCTAAACATTTATGTTGGAGGAGGGAGAAGGGAAATCTTTTTTACATTGGCTTTGAGGCAGCAATCGACTACAGTAAGTTGAAAAGCCTACTTGGTGATAATACAATGTACATCAACCCTCAACATGATTTAAATTCTGCCCTTCTAGGCTTGAACAAGATACATGTTTGAAACATTAATCAGATGCCAGCATTGATGAGATGCCAGGTTTGGAAAAGAAACCCTTCACTTCCTCTCACAACCATGAAATTGCAGGACAAACTTGACAATGATTGTGAGGGTAATGTTATTTTCGTAACTCGTTTTCTTCTTTGTTTTGTTTACATAACTATTACTCATTAACAATTATGTACATTTTTTAGGTTTTTGCTATTCATGCTGTGATTGCTGTGATCAATGCAAGTTTCATAATATAATCTTTGGAATCATGTAATTAGACACACCACAATTTTATCAGTTTAGTTACGCCATCTATGTTCTCGCTATTATTTTATGCTATCGCTGTCATCGCTATCGTTCTAAGCTATCGTTTCTACAATTGCTACCCTCGCAGGAGCAAGATCAAAGTAAGTCTGCACATCTTTAGTCGTAATTGTGTCGTTATAGTTTAAGATTTATGTTCCATCGGTATCCTGACTTATGTTTTGTATCTTAGTTAGTATTAGCTTACATAAGCCTTTTGTATCGTTTTGCTTTTAGTTCGAACCACACAATCACAACCACAATGACTTCACATCACAAAGATCATCTCTATTTGCTATCCTGATTCCTATATTGTTGATTCATCACTCCTTCCAATAAACGCTAACGATTGATTTTAATGTGACCTGGTTTCTTTGGAATTACAATGTGCAGTCGAGTGTTTCAAGCTCCTGTTAAGCCCTAATCTACATATGGCTTCGCTTCTGGAAAGTCACAGGTAACCAGTGCACTCCAGGCCACTTTGTGCTATAGTTTCTGTCTACATGTAGTTAAGTCCAGAAATTGCTTGGAACATAGACCTTGACACCTCTTGTGGCAGCCACTATGATTAAATGATTTTATTTATATATACTTCCATAGTTACTTTAGTTACTTAATAACTATGAATCTATGTGTCTTCTAACTGAACCCAGAACGCTTGCCTCGGAGTTGAGTGCACTAACCATGAGGCCACTGTGCCTCCCACACCCTGGCCAGGGACATTGTGTTGTGTTCTTAGGCAAGACACTTTACTCTGACAGTGCCTCTCTCCACCCAGGTGTATAAATGGGTACCAGTGAATTTAATGCTGGGAGGTAACCCCGCGATGAACTAGCATCCCATCTATTGAGAAGTCAAAATACTCCTAGTCGCTTCATAGTCGCTACTGAAACCAGGGTAAGTTCCAGCTTGATGAGCCACTTGGCTTGTATGCAGAATTGACCTGTCTTGTTACTGACCTCAGATACTGTCTGTCCTCTGACCCGTGGATGGTCACTCTCAAAACACAGATGAAGAAACCTCACAGCCTGCCTTGCAAGGGCATCAACACCAAACTTGCCATTCTGCATAAATTATACAAACAAAACAAATAAAGACCTGCAACATATTTTATACTACTTCAGCACATGCATATATGTATGTAGATGCTGAACATGGGAACAAACAACCCGCTTGCAAGCATAATTATAAAAACTTATACACAGTCTGTTATATAGAGAAAATAGGTGTACTAGAAGTCCATCCTTAACAGTACATACTCAGCAAAGAAATGTTACTAAATTCAAACCTCATTTTTGGTGCTAACAAGCTTCCCTTTCTTTATTCTCCATGAATCACTCTAAAGATAACAATAGTAGATGAGATTAAGTGCAATGAATATTGTACAATTTTTGTGTAATTATTATCATACATATTTATTTGATGGTATCTGTGAAAGGGAAATGACTAAGGAGTGTTTGTTTACATATGGTTAGCTTTGTAATGACAGAACTTACACAAATAAATCAACCCTACAAGTAGTACATGTACATTGCAGTGTTAATCCAAATCTGTATAAAATTATATAAAATGTACCTTCAGGGAATCAAGTTCTTGAATGACAATCCATGGAATGACAAGGACAGGCCTGGCAACACCTATAGGGGCACAAGGCATACATGTACTCATAGACTAGCGCTCGCTAACTACATTGTACACAATATACATGGACAGTCTGTAAGAATGGGAGGAGCCTTATAATTATTCATCATTTCAAATTCTGTTTCAAAAACAAATTAAAGTAGAATTTGATTTGATATTGTTGCATTATACACACTGTACCTGTACATGTACATGCACCCAGCAAGCTTACCTTCAATAGGAAAGTCTTTTAGTTCCGATATGAGTTTAAGATGCGACAAGAGAACATTTGTATCCAAAACAACATAAAGGGTATCCTGCAAAATAATAATGTTCATTCGTAGGTAAGATGTACAAGCTACACTGCCTTTAAGTACAAAATTACACTACCCAGCGTGCATTATAGATAAGTACATGTCTGCTATATTTCTCTCTGCCAAACATAACCTTGCTAGTAGAACTTTTCCCTTCTAAAGGAGCTCTGCTGTAGTTGAGGAAAAGTGTCATGAGTTGAATTTTTTAATATTATACTTTACTCTCTTCCATCAGTTCTAGTAACAATACAGTGTATAATGCACAACAGATAAGGCTCTAAATTCACAGGCACAAGACTTATGCTTAAGGTATAAGTTAGAGTAGGAAGTAAGTTGTAGTTTATACAAATGTCAAATTATTTACACATACGCATCCATCATGACATGATGCATAGTGTACTTAAAAATAATTGAACATATTTTGTATGCAGTAAAGATACACGAGTCCTTTGGTCTTACCTTGTATGAACATGACGACGGCTTTCCTGATTCACCAGTAACCTGCATGTATGTAGAGTCAAAATTAGGCAATACACTCACATATGTCATTACATGTAGATAAAGTCAGCATACATGCATGTACATGTACCTAGACTAAAACAAGTTTATCGAAAAACACCCTAGTACTAATATCTTCATTCAGGAACACCTTACACTCCTGGAGAAAATTCTTTCAGAGTGCAATTAACTAAATTCTTGTGAGCAAGCTGATCTTGCCCCATCAACCTGTGATTTAACAATTAGTGAGAACATGGTACTCATTCCTTGAATATCTATACATGTACCCATTGATTTAAACAAGACACTAGCAGTGTCCATGTTGCACTGCAACAGCTGGGATGATGAGGATGAGTGTGTTTGATTGAGAACATACGTACATGTGTATATCAAACACTCAAGACAGTGTTGACCAGATTTCCAAACACCTCAAAGTTCGTCAAAACTACTTTACAGCGTGTCACATTCCAAATCTCTTCTTAATGTTTGGAAATGTGATCAAACACTGACTTTCATGCACTGTCATTGGCTGTTTTGCATTTTTCACTGACCTGTGATGGATCAAGGGCAAACTCTGATCTCATTCCTTGAAGCTGTTAAGAGACAAAGGAAAGTAAACCGTGACTCAATTGCATCGCGCTTGTGAACAATGTACATGTGTTAATAAAAAATAATAACAAACAAGGACACATATAACTATGTAAATCCAAAAAGGCCGTGCAAAAACGTGTCTAACATGTAAATCTGACGATACTTGATCACAGTAAAAGTTAAGCAGAAATGGAATCAACCAGCTGTTGATATGTTCTTACCTCCAACTTAATCTGATCTTCCAGTTCTTCATAGTTATCAATCTCCATGGCAATTTCATTATTATCAGGAAATTCTGTCTTTTCATGCTGAGCCTCATAATTGTCATTTTCAAAACTGTGCAAAGACACTTGACTGTCTAACTGCATGTCTTCAGCAGCTAGCTGTGCTTGATAAGCTGCAGCACTTGGTAACTTTTGTCCAGTGTCTGTCTTGTCAGAATTAAGTCCAAGGACAGTTGGGTGATGCGATAAAGGACTAAATGGTGTATGGACAGTGCTGTTAACTGCTGCTGTTCTACTATTTTGCTTCGAACTCTTTAGAACATTGTTTCTGACAGGGACGTGTGTGTTAACATCACCTGAAAGTGAGCCTTTATGGCTATGTTGTGATAACGGCTCAGAAAGAATTCTCGTGTTGTCATTGTATTTGTTACAACTACCTGTTCTGTTACACTGTTGAGTTGATACAAGCCGTGCAGTGTTTTGTACTTTTGCAGGCCTGCAGTAAGGGTGTTTTGCTGGAAATCCACCAACATTGTGGTTCAATTCGTCACTTTCAGCATGACTTATATAGCTCCCTGGTTCACTAGGTGCATATGACGTATCAACAGATCTAACCCAAGCATTTATACGGTGAACTTTAGAATCACCACACATGTGATGTTGTCCATTGACAGCATCTGTTGTCATTTGAGGCATCTTGTTATTTTTGTTTGTCTCTCTATGTGGTTCTTTGCTACTACTCGAGTGTGCCGGACTGTGTACTTTATGTTTCTTTGAAGATTTAGACTTCTTTTTTTTATTGCACCCATCACTTTCAAAGCTTCTTTTTGATCCACTTTGTTTGCTCTGCAAGAACACAAAACACACCCAAAAAAGAAATAGTCAGCAGTGATTTTAGATTACAAGGTAAGTAATTAACGTTATAAACATAAGTCTCTCTTTGCAGAGTCTCTAGAAACACCTGAAATTCATGAAGAATGCCATACAAAAACAACAAATGCTTATCTGCAGTGTACATGTAGCTACATATGTATGTAGCTTCATATGTAGCTCAACATTTTTCAGTGTTCTCCACAGATTTTAAAGTAGTCAGCTAAAAAACTTTCAAATTAGCCAGCACTTGCAAATCGAGCGCCTGAAGGGCACAAAATTCTAGGGAGTACAGGGGTATACCCCCCACCCCCAGGAAAATTTTCAAAATATTATGTGGCTGGAGATGCGACCTGACACATTTTACGTTCCTATCTGTCTATGACACTTAATAGCTATTGTTTATCATTTCCTTTGCTTCCCGTTTTTGGAACTTGAGATTTTAAGCACAAATTTAAGCTACGCTCAAAATTGTCTTACAGAAACATAAGTTAGAATAATTTTCTCTGGTTTTGTCTAACAAAAGTAGCCAGCACTTGAAACGCAAGTAGCCAGCAAAAACGCTGGCTGCCAGCGCTTCTGGAAAACACTGTTTTGAGCATCAAAATTTCATTGATACTTGTTTGTAAGTAGACAGCAGGCTCAAGTTTGAGGATTAGAGTATGAGAGGCAAAGTGAGTAAATTCAAAATGAACCTTGACTTTTCTTTGACCCTGTATAATTTAAAGAGGAGAGTCTAGCAAAAAGGAAGGGTCACTTTGTGCACTTGAATGATACCCTGCAAAAGCAAGATGGATGTTATGTTAAAGGTTATTATGCATAAATCTGAAACTCACATTAGCTGACAATTCGTTATGACTTCCTAGATCTAGAATATCAAGAGGATTCTTCCAGCTTGATTTTCCTGTAACAGTGTTAAAATAATAGTATTTGTCCTTTCTTGATCTAGACTGTCGATGTATCCAGCCTGTTGGGAGAGGCCTGTCATCTAAATCAGCAACATTCATGGTGGGTTCCTGGCATTTTTACAAGCACTGCACTATAACAATAAAGATAAACAATGTGTGACTTTTGCATGGAAAGGGAACTAATTAAAGGATTAGAAAAAATTTCAGGCCCAGTTTACTTATCGAACTTTACATTAATTTTTGCAAACTAATGTTGCTATTAGGTAAATGTTAAGTTTGATGTCTGAATCAGTTACCATAGACACTAGTCCTTTGTGTTTGGGTCAACTTTGCCATTCAATTTAACTATAGCAATTGAATATAACAGCAAAAATTTGACTTCAATTCAGATGTTGTACTTTACACGTAGGTGCACATATGTGCTGAATCTATTTACATAATGGATACATAATAAAAATTATATTTTACCTGAAAGATTCTGTATCAAATTAGCAATTAACTCTGATGCCATTAGGTTTGACATCTGAATCAACTGTTGAACTTAATTATTTGAGTCGACTCAAAAGAGTAAAAGGTCTGGCACATGTAAAGTTAGACATTTGAACTGGGCTTGAGCTGTATGCAGATACTAATACATGTTTGTAAGGTGCTTAAGTTGAAGATGATTTTTCTTTCTTTTGGTTGTTAGTTGCAGACCTGCCAACTCTCATGATTCTGCCATGAGTATCACAATATTTTATCTTCACTCACAGCCTCACCACAAGACTTCAAATCTCATGGTTTTGGGGAAAAAATTGTGAAATGAAATATTGCCTTGTTGAATATACATGGAAAATTAAAAGGGGAATACTTGTGCCATAAATTAATAAAGGAGAACAATGTATTTATCCACCAGTACTGATTTGTACCATACTGTGATTTATGCTACCCCTTGTGTTCACCATTTTTAGAAGACAGAAAACCATTACCCAGACCTTGATTTCATGCTCAGTGTCTCTGTACTCTTCAAGTTCATGCAATGTGAGTGTGGTATCCAATTAAGGGGGAGTGGGGGGGGGGGGGGGGTGTATATCGCTAATTGTTGATTTTAATCTTCCTACCCGATATCCCATTTTATCTCATCTTAAGATCCCGTGTCCCATTAATTTGTATATGTAATAGGACTACATGCTGTCCAATTTGGAAAGAATTGGATGAAAAAAATTCTGCGGACAGCCAAAATTGGACAAGACCACAGGCCAAGTCCAATTTGGCTGTCAGAGGAATTTTTTGAATCTAATTTTTTCCAAATTGGACAAGCATGTAGTCCTGTTACTTATTAATTATATAGCTCATGAGGTAACACAGCTTTGCAAGGAAAACTACAGTAACTGTCTCTGAAGAAAAACAGACTGGGCCCTCAATCTTGCGAAACTTGGGAAAGCTACGAAAATATCCGGTGATCTTCGGAGATCGCTGGAGATTGTCACAAGTCTTCGGAAATCCTGGGAAGTGTGATCGGGTGATCTTCAGAAATCTTCAGAAGTGCTCAGGCAATCTTCGGAAGTACTCGAGTGATCTTTGGAAATCTTTGGAGATGTTCAGGTGATATTTGGAAAGCTTCGGAAGTGTTCGCGTGATCTTTGGAAGTCTTTGGAAGTGTTCGGGTGATCTTCGGAAATCTTGGAAGTGTTCGGGGGATCTTCGGAAATCCTCAGGAGTGTTCGGGTGATCTGCGGAAATCCTCGCAAGGTTTCGTGTGGTCTTTGATAATCTTCGGAAGGTTAATAGCTTAATTTCATTGGCTGAGACAAACTGTCCTATGCTTTCCCAAATTGGACAGTTTCTGCGGTTTTACTCAAAGTCCTTATTGAAAACTGTCCAAATTAAATCCCAAATTGGACAGTTTTCAGAAATTAAAGGATAATAGCTGTGCTGACAATACTGGGTTAACTGACTGCTATATAATTATTCCCCAAATACCCCATATTCCAAAACCGCCAATAGGGCCTTGTGTGTCCCAGGAAAGTGATCCCAATCAGATCAAATGGCGAAGAGAAGTGTTTGTTCAATCTCTATCGGGAAAAAAGGAATCTCACTGCTTAAAAATCTACCAATTATTCTTCATGGGTCTCCAGACTTCCATTTATCAGGGGTTGGCAGGTCTTTAGTAGAATCGTACGAGG
Organism: Orbicella faveolata; assembly: GCF_042242905.1. Lineage (NCBI taxonomy): Eukaryota > Metazoa > Cnidaria > Anthozoa > Scleractinia > Merulinidae > Orbicella > Orbicella faveolata. The sequence continues at coordinate 1,507,674 of NW_028301566.1, forward strand.
TTCCACGTCTGAATCAACAGTTATGAATTATGCCTGTTTAAATCAAGAGGAATAGGTTCCGTTCATCAATGAAGCAGCGTGATTGATGAAAAGAGCATTGTTAATGCGCCGCAAATGATTATGAGAAAGATAAGCCTTTGAAAGGCACAGACTTCTGCATGTCAGTCATAGATCCCTCGCAATACTAAGAAAAGTCCACAGTTTAGTTAGCAGTTACTTCCCGTTTTATTCGTTTTCTTGTACGGGTTCGCACGCTACGGCCTATAGAGCAATGCTATCTGCACCTTTGCATGCTACCGCGCCACAGAAGCCAGTCTCATCTTCGCTTGCAAATGCGCGCTTGCGAATGCTCGCCATTTTAACTTACGATTTAGTTAAGAGGAAGGCACACATAAAAGTCAAGATTGTAAGCGATCTTAAATAACCGTCTTACCTAACTTGTCATTATGCAAGCTAAATCAGGTAAATTCCACTGAAACGTCCCAAACCACCCATCTCCTCACCACCAAAACATCTTAGCCGCCATGTGCAGCTTGGTAACCCCGTCTCGTGCGACCAAGATCCGGAAAATACCGAAGATTTTCGATTGCGCGACACGTTCCGATCTCGCGCTCAAAACTGGTAAATAAATTGACAAATATCGGTAAATAACAGATAAGCTATAGAACAAACAAAATTAAGCAAAAGAGAGGAAATGAAATATAAAACAAAACGAAAACAGGAACATAAACAGCAGAAAAACAAATTCCCCGTCTTCCTCTCCTTTAAACGCCTGACACGCAGGCCAGACAGAAGTAAAAATAAGGTAAATGATGCATTGTCGTTTTTCCATAGCCTACTGAAATGAAATAATTTACCATACCCTATCATATTCAGTACCAGGAACAAAGTAAAACTTGGAGAGGCGTGGGTTCCGTACAGATCCTTGATCCATGATGCCTGACTCCTTACGTCATCAAATCCAAATTTTACTCAAAGACTCATTACCAGTTTTCTCCGCGAAATTTTTATTTCTCCCGGGACTCGGTCTGCACATAGACATCGAGACAAAGATGGCCTTACTTTGCCTGGGAATCAGGCGTTTGAAGTGCGCCAGTATTAGTAGATTCTTGAGTAGTAGTTCAACAGAAAGCAGCTCCTTCTTCAAGCTTGACGTAGACCAGAAATCACAGGTAATAAATATAGTAACACGCTAAATGTATTACATGACATTTTGCGATTGCGTTTATCCATGGTCCTAAGGTATTATGAAAATACCGTTGGGAGGGTAATTATGATACCGTTTTAGATAATTCAAGTTGATACGAACAAACAGTGTCGAACTTTTCAAGAAGTTAAATTGGCTCCCACTTCACCTTGAAGTGAAAGTAATATGCATACAAGTGTACAACCGTGTCAACGGACCGAACTCTTAATACGTAACTCGGACATTAATGAAAGCGAAGAATGATCATCGCAGTTAATTTTCCAATTTAAGCAATTGGAAAGAAGAAGCCTGGAAAAAATCAGGGCTTCAACGGGATTCGAACCCGTGACCTCCGCGATACCGGTGCGATGCTCTACCAACTGAGCTATGAAGCCACACATTGGGAGCGAGGTCAATTAGTTGAGTTCATATCTTCCCGTGAGGAGTGAAATGATGTGAAGTTTATATGAAATAATTCATATATGAACTGCGGTTGTAGATGAAAGTGAAGAATGATCATCGCAGTTAATTTTCCAATTTAAGCAATTGGAAAGAAGAAGCCTGAATAAAATCAGGGCTTCAACGGGATTCGAACCCGTGACCTCCGCGATACCGGTGCGATGCTCTACCAACTGAGCTATGAAGCCACACATTGGAAGCGAGGTCAATTAGTTGAGTTCATATCTTCCCGTGAGGAGTGAAATGATGTGAAGTTTATATGAAATAATTCATATATGAACTGCGGTTGTAGTTATATAAACTTCACATCATTTCACTCCTCACGGGAAGATATGAATTCAACTAATTGACCTCGCTCCCAATGTGTGGCTTCATAGCTCAGTTGGTAGAGCATCGCACCGGTATCGCGGAGGTCACGGGTTCGAATCCCGTTGAAGCCCTGATTTTTTTCAGGCTTCTTCTTTCCAATTGCTTAAATTGGAAAATTAACTGCGATGATCATTCTTCACTTTCATCTACAACCGCAGTTCATATATGAATTATTTCATATAAACTTCACATCGGACATTAATGATCGAAATAGTCGTCATGGTTTTACAAACTTGGCCTGTCCTCGTTTTAAACGAGAATCCGAGGGGTGCGATCATTTCGCGTGAGAACAGCAACACTTTGGAACTCCATTCCCAATTTCTTAAAGAAACGCGCAAGTGTACGTAGTTTTCAATACACAATAATTATTAAGAGGGCCACAAGTTTATAAGTAGTGGAACTATTATGTATTACCCTCTATAAATAAAGATTGTGATTGATTTGCTTTTCGCTAGAGCTAACTGTGGTTATATGTATATAAAATCTATGACTTTTCATCACTTTTGTCTTGCTCTTTCGAGTCGTCACGCAATATTTCCTGCAAACGAAAATTGCGCAACGAGCGAAAGGATGCCTGAGGAAGGAAACCTTAATAAATAGCTTTGGTATTTGGCAGTGTAAAACACAAATTTCCAAGATAAAATTAACAACCTTTGATTTGTTTTTTGACAAATATCCCTCTTTCTAAGGCACAAATACAAAGAGGCTTCCTACCAGCGGACTCAGATTGCGTGACACCCAAAATAATGCCTTCGTATAGTACTGTTAAAATTCTGTATCTACAAAAAGAGTGAAATCCAAGTTAGAAATAACGTCCTGGTCATCCCAAAATACTTGTTTTTAACTCGAATTCAACCGCATTTAACAGAGGTAAATTTATCTCGGCTTTCCCCAGGTGAAAAGGTAAGTCAGGTAAGGCTGATCAAAGTTTATGCAGACACTCTTTGCTTTACATATATGCACCGGAAACGAAACATTCTTTTGCGCGAATGGAAAGACGGTGAGTTGTTCCATTTCATTACCATTGTGGTTTGACGCCCAAGCGTATCCCAAAGGTACTTCCACGGTCACAGTAACAGTTTAAAAATTTTCGCCACTCTGACACGTGAGCTCATGTCGTGGAATTATTGCGTGACTGTTGGTTGGTCTGCCGCGGCTGGAGTTGGCGCGGTGCGACGCGCGCGGGGTAATGAACTCGCGCGACTGGTTTCTATCTTGTGCTCCGCTCACCTCGTTCTGTATCACTACTAGAGCACCAGCTACGCAGGCTACAGCTTAAAGTAACAGCATAGCTAATAACATGACATGACGGTCCCCTTTTCCCAAAACACAGTCATTTATTGCATTCCCAGACAAATATTTGCATTAACCCTCGAAGCTTGGCGCCTCGCCAACGATCAGCCGATAGACATGGAGTTAGTTGTCTGACCAGTCACCGGTGTGCCAAAAAATTAAAAGAAGCAGAAAAGCAGTGGTGATCAAAACTGTCTGAACTCTGACTGCGTTATAGATCGTTTTCACGTGACGTCATCATGTACTAAAATTCTACCAAAGTTCTTATCTTTATCAGGCATAAGAGGCGCTAACTTTATATTTTTTTCAGTGTTATAGCGTCCTTATGACCCACTTATGGCTAGGATTGAATACAAATGAGAGATGCATGGCTCCTTATGATAAAGAACACAAAGTGTCATTGCCACTACTTCATATTTGACAGAATTATGCGTTTTGCTGGCTTTTTACGAATGACGACACTTTCCCTTCGTTTGCAAACCAGCGCATTTGTTGAATTTCAGAGTCAAAAAAGTTACGAAGGCGCTTGTGGAAAACTATATTCATCTTGTGATTTTAACCATTTGAGAAGTTAGAGTAGTAGGAAGAGTGTTTATCTAAATGTTCCTTTGTCCAGTAAATATAATCAGTGGCCTAGGTAACCAAAGTAAGTTACAGATGCTGTATGTAAAGCCCTCAGAAATAACGTTGTATGCGTTTGGTAAAGTTACCTTTTTCCCTCTCCTTTTCTTTTTCTTTTTTTTTTTTTCTAGTACGAGAGAGATGGTTACTTAGCAGTTAAAAACATTTTCAACGAAGACGAAAAGAAGGAACTTATTGAAGCTATGGATGAGCTCATTGAAATGTAAGTATCACGTTAATGTCGGTACTTTGGTGATCCCGCTGGCGGGTTCGCTGGGTGCAATTATGCTGAAACAACTCTTTTCTTAGGAGCACCGGTAAGACAAGCTCAGACAAGTACTTCATATTGGAAGAAAGTAATTCGTCCGCCAAGACGCTATTAAAAAGATCACGTGTTATCTGTCCATCTCTTATACATCCTGTGTGGCACAAAGCTCTACGACATCCGAAGCTTTTGGACATAATTTCACAACTGGTAATTTCTATTTTATCTGTGTTATTTTAATGTTTGTTTTTAATGTTTGGTCTTCTTTGACGAAGGGCACCTCACGCCCAAACTGAATGAATATCATTAAGGTATCATCGGTGGCAGCAGTCTGTTATTCTTACGTCAACATTATTATTCCTCTTCTTTTAAACGTCAGGTTGAAAGCTCTTCTATTCGATATATAATGCAAGAGAAAATACACATGAAGTACCCCGGTGAAGACGGCTCCATGGGAATCAAGTGGCATCAGGACTGGGCATTCCTTCCTCACACAAACGACAGCATTGTTACTGTTGGTTTGGCTGTAGATGATTCTACCAAGGAAAATGGTGAGTAGTAGATGACTTTGATGAAACAAAGGTCTGCTTACTGGCATTTGAGCTCCAACCGCACCTCAATGTGGAGCATGGGAAGCATGTATGGCGCAGTGGTAAGAGCGCTCGCCTCCCACAAATGTGGCCCAGGTTCGATTCCGGCTCGGTGTCATATGTGGGTTGACTTTGTTGTTAGTTCTCGGTTTGCTCCGAGGAGTTTCTCCGGGTTCTCCGATTTTCCTCCCTCCCCAAAAATCATCATCTCCATATTCCAATTCGACCAGGAGACAGAGAGCCCGCATGAAAACCAGCGTAGACTGATGTGGCTTCCTCTCTAATTCAGCAACTGCAACTGCCTCAGGTGTCGTTATGTGACGTCAGTTTGGGTACGTGACAAGCGGTTCTATATAGGGGGAGGTCCTAACTCTCATTTCAGTTCAGTGTGGGAAACTGGTGTCTGATGTGGAATGTCCACGGTCTCGTGGTTGTAGGTACTGCAGTTTCTAGACTGGCCTCAAATAGGTCAGACGAGACCTGAGCCAGCTTCATGCGCTGAATGAAGACAAACAATAGACTGCAAGGCTGATACAACGTGAAAGACATTTCGAGACACCAACATGACAAAAGCCGATAAAGCAGAATCGCAACATTGGACAGCTGTTTCGTCCTCCTTAAACGAGTCCCAAGAAGGACGAAACGGCTGTCCACTGTTACGATCCTGCTCATGTTATGGGTTCTTATCATGTTGGTGTCTCGAAACGTCTTTCACGTAGTATCAGCCTTGCAGTCTATTGTTTGTCTTTATACCTTTTTTTAACTGATCAGATCTCTTGTAGATCTTACGTTGGCAGCGTTTATCGTATGTGATCCCTTGCAGTTTCTGGTTTCTTCTTGCTGAATGAAGACCTTACCATGTGGTTTGAAGCTCCTATCATACTCAACAAGCCTCAGATAGGCCCTTTGCAGCTAAGCCATCACGTGACCTATTTTTCATAATATTATGGGCTGTAACTTAACGCATGCCAGAAAAGGAAAAGGCATGTCGAAAATATCAAAATGGCCAAGTTTGAGGCCCCCATCATGTTAAAGAAGGAGATTTTATGACGGTCCGATTTTTTAAATTTGTTTGGAAAAAGTTGTTGGAGAGCAAGGCCTTGCTCTCCAGCAACATTTTACATACAAATCCTCTAAATTTTCAGACAATTCAAACTGTCGTATAAACTTGCTCTTTAAAGCCAGGGGCCTCAAACTTGGCCATTTCGGTATTTTCGATGCGCTCTTTCCATTTCAGGCATTCCTTAAGTTATAGCCCATAATATAAAAAATTTCCAGGAAAAATTTGGTCACGTGACCCCAGCTGCAAAGGGCCTATTAGTGTCATCAAAAGCTCAAGAAATAACTTCAATAGTGTCAAGAATGTACAATACAGCTTGGTGTTCGTGTTCGGTACACGTAGAATTTAGAAATAAATTACAATACCTTTCGTGTAGGCGGTCCTGTACCAAATCTATCTACTAAGTTTTCGGTTTCTGCCGTTATGCCTTTTAACATTTATTGCAGGTTATGATGCACTCTGGATCTCTTGATCGTTCTCAAGGACTCGCGAAAGTTTTTTCTCGATATGGACTTCCCGCCGGGAAATAACATAGATATCTTTGGTTCACCTTTAGGCTGTCTGCAGGTCGTTCCTGGAACGCACAAGGAGCCAATCCTCTCTCACTTCAGGAATGATTCATTTGTGTCAGAAATCACGGACCCGACCTTTGACCCCAGTAACGCAGTACATGTTGAAGTACCATCCGGGGGCGCCTCGTTCCATCACGTGCGAACTGCGCATGCTTCAGGTCCTAACAACTCGACTCGCTCCAGGCGAGTGTGTTTCACTCAATATTGCGCAACAGACGCCTGGCCTCTCATTGGTGTTGTTGGACCGGAGGGGTATGGGGTGGAGGGCCCCGTGGATTGGGAACGGTTCTGCTCCACGATTGTGCGCGGCTCACCAACTTTCTATCCTCGAATGGTGAATATTCCAATATCGCTTCCTTTCCCATATGACCGCGGATATGATGTTTTTCATGAAGAGAAGGACAAGAAAGGGCAAGACGCGGCGTGAAGCGCGGAAGAATCAAAATACAACTCAGCCCATGAAATTGTGACAATGTTTTAATTTTCAAGTTGATTCGGTTTTATTAATTCTGGGTTAGTTAAATCGATACAATTTATTTGTATCTCCCTGTACTTATACTGAGAAGAGATCTGATCAGACACGTAATTTACTGGAAATATATATCGAGGACGTAAATATATGCAAAATGGAGACTTGTTTTAAAATGAAATTCGAAATGATTATTATTTTTGTCTTGGATCGTCAATATTCAGCATGTTGGTGGTCAGTTGAGTATGTTCAGTGGGTCGGGAGAGGCCTGTTGGGCCTCTTTTTTTTTAAAGCAGAAACGTTCATGGCGTTATCAATGAAAGAAATAAATTAACATCTGTTAATGTAACTTCAGAGATCTACGATGTTGAGATATACAATAGTGAATGAGGGAGATGTTTGGGGAAGTTATATTTAGCAGATATAACGATAAAGAGATATTATGTGTTTATGGGGTGTCTAAAAGCATCTGAATCAACAGGCAAGAAATTTACTTCATTAGATCGAGTCAAATAATAGGAACACACCAACAAGCGCAATTTACCGCGCTCTTATATTCTTTTCAGATTTCAGATTTTCGGATTTTTTTATTAATTGACACTTACCACTCACTCCCCACTTGCCAAACACAGGCCGACTAGAGAAACTGGAACACTGGATGTCCTTGCTTTATGGAACTCAACCGGTGTTCTTTCGAGAACCGTTGAAAAATGTTGTTTGAAACTTGTAGGCAATATCAGTAAGGCAGTAGGGGATAAACTCACCTGGCTTTCTTCAACAAAATCCGTAAAAGATCTTGTATCCGCCACCTTGGAATTTAAAACTTTTTCAGAAAGGCCAAAACAGCTTCGAACTTTATTGGAAAATATCAAGAAAAGAAAATGAAGATATAGAGATAAATGTCACTGAGACATAACTTTGAACTAAAAATATCCCAAATTTGGATTAAGCACCCTTTAGTTACTAATATATAAATACATGGCTACCATAGAAACATCAGTTCATTTCCTGAACAAGGTTAAGGAAATGTCACCAGTTTGAAGACTACAGCTTTAGTAGTGATAAGTGAATAAAGATGATGAATTTCAGTAGTGTTTAAATTGGGAGAGTTTGAAATCAGCGAGACACTAAACAGACCACAGATGGTCAAAACAATGTTGTTTTTCCTGAAGATCATATTTATCCATACACCTTGACCAAAGTTTTTATTAGAAGTGTGTAGGATTGTTTGCGTTACTCACGTGAACCGTAGTTGGTTCGTTTGGGTGGTTTCTAGCGGCAACCAGTGACCAATTACCCTTCGCAACCTTTGGCATCTCCGTTCTAAAATTTGAAATTATTAATAAGCAATGAAGATCACAGTACCAGTTCATGATCAATATCACGCAGCATTCGCTATGTTGTACATCTGGATTACCTCCTTGATATTTTTACCCCTCGTATTTTATCTTCTATTAGCCTCAGGTACTAAAAGTGTTCAACGCAATAACAATTTTCGTTTCGCTCACTTTACTGACCACTTTTTTCACGTGCTTGTTGAACCTGAGTTCAAGTCCATCCTTGTAACTGATCGAAACGTTTGTTTACTTCGCTGCTTAAAAGAACAGCGTTGTTTTTCAACCAACATTGCTGCAAGCCCTGACTTAAACGGCAGCCATATTTGTATGTTGCTGCCTACAGATAAGTACAACGCTTCGAACAGCTTTGGACCAAGTGAACGCTTCCATCATTACAGCCTTAAGGTGTGGTATTAAACTTAGTTTATACCGGGGTATTGATATTAGGTGAATAATTAATTAGCGCATTCACAGATGACAGTGAAGAATTTCGGAGAAACGTGCCAAGTGATATCAGCAGCAAGTAGTTAAGTAATTACGTAGTAGTAGATATAAAGCTGTAAGCATTAACTAGTAGTTCCCAAACGAAGATGGATTAGTTGTATCGTTATTTTGGAATGTATATTAAGAATTTAAACTATTCAAACGGCAGATCGGATGACCAAGAGAATCATATTTTTTACCAACCACGTCAGTCTGGATAAGATACTCTTTGAGTAGATCGCAATCTCAGTGCAGAGAGAATTACTTTTACGACCCAGTGACACCGCCCGTAAACAAAAAGTGGATGAATTTCAATTTCCTTTGTGTAATGACAAACATTTACACTCACACTGTTGCTTTCAATTATTTATCTTTGAATTTGACATCTTTTCAATGCATTTTTTTAAAACTAGAATTGCATCTTTTCGAAAGGTTTTCAAACGTATTCACAATGTTCGCCCAAGGTTTTCGAAAAGTCAAAACTCCACTGAAAAGTTCTGCTCAGAATACAACCCTGAAACTCTTCAATTCATAGTAAAAGAATAAGGAAATGCGGAAATATTTATTGCTATATATATAAAGCGTCACTTCTCTGCTGGAGACTATGTTTATTTTGTTTAATATTTTGCCTTTTAAGGTGATTGCAAAAATAAATCAATAACTAGTAAGGAGATATTTGACGTATGAACAGAATTATTTCATCTCTATATCGTACTTGCCCTAAGTTAAACTCCGAACGAGCAGTTTTTTCACTGAATATATCTAATTGTTTTTCCTTTTCTAACTTCTTACTAGACTCCGTGCTTGTTTGAGCCTTGCCAACATAACAGCACCTGCCATGCATTGTATGAGCAGGGTGATTACTGGTGTGAGTGTCATCCATCTAATGTTGGAAAAAACTGTGGTAGGTAGTTACTTTATTTACTTCTCAAACTCATTAACATTTCATGGCGTGAATAGTAGACTCATGCAAGCAAACTTTTTTGTCCTTAGTTTTAGTTTCGAGAGAAGATACATCAAACACATAAGACAGTGTTTGAACACATTTAAAAATATCCATAACGTCAAGATTTTTATTTAGCATAAGCTTAAGTGAACATTTTTACTAATTTTGTACGCCTGTTTTTACCCATTTTTACCTTTTTTACCTTTTTTACCTTATTTTCGCTGTAGTTTCTTTTACAGGACTTCTTTGATAACAGTATTGAATAGACTGATGGGTCATCCTGTTTAAATCTTCGTTGTTGTTATTATTATTATTATTATCATTATTATTATTATTATTATTATTATTATTATTATTATTATTATTATACCTCACAGTTCGCCATGAAGACTCCGCTACGCGTCGTATTTTCAACTCTGTTCTTGGTGTTTGAAAATGTTTTCTCAAAATCATTGATAATTCATCAACTTAAAACAAAGAAAATCACAACCGTGCAGGAAGTTTGGATGCCCGGTCTAAATAAGCATAGATTTTGACGATTTTTGTTCTCCGTTTACCCCTTAGTTTTTGTTTCGATTGAGGACATATGTCAAACACTAGAGACAGTGTTTCATCGGCTGTCCAAACACCTCGAATTTCGTCAAAAATACTCCGCTGCACGTCGTTTTTCCAACTCTCGTCTCGGTGTTTCGATATTCCGATGAAACACGGTCTTTCGTGTTTGAGACATACTACTCAGGTGCTATGTCGAGACGACATCAGCTCTTATAATCGACAGAGGTCTGTATTTGGTGCTGAAATCTAAATTATAAGGTTACATTTTCGACGGTCTCTCACCAATTGATTAAAACGTCAGCTCATTTGTTTGCCATCAGTAAAGCTTACAGATCTCGCACCTCAGCTATCAGTAAAACGCATCATTTCGCACCTGATAGTTACAATTTTGGCAAATTCTTAGCTATCAGTTAAACCATCCAGCCTTCCTGGGTAGATCCGTGAAAACTTACAAAACTGTGTGTCAAAGAATCCAAGAAGCTCTGATCTATTGTGTGTACACTATTACAGCCATCCTCTGTAGTGGGTTTAGTCTGGCTGATCATTCCGGTTCTAAGTCTGAAAACAATAGTTATAGTGATTCCTACATGTAGTATTTCCATGACGCCTATTAAAGGAAAATTACATACACGTAGGCAGTATATAGCCAAGGGTACGTGATCACTGGTAGAAAACCCTCTCACTTAACCGCGGCAATAAGGCTAGACAATCCATTTGATTCCGTGGTGACGTCACGGGGGGCTAACTACTAAAACCAAAATAATATATATGTGGGAAGGGCAGGGAAGGGACTCAAACCACCCTCCCCCGCCCCCCTCAATCCCTGTACCACGGTGGGGATGTGAGTTTACTTGTACGTCCAACAGTTAATTGAACTGGTGGTCAATTAATGAAGCGTGTTTCAGTAACAGAGTTTCCATTATTGTTTAGAAAGCAATTTATTTTTATTTTATTCTTTTTATTCTCAGAGCTAGAAAAAGAAGTTTGCATGTACGCTAGAGATGATTCTCCTGGCGTGTTCTATATGCGCAAGGCTGGTATAGTCACTGCATTAAAACTGGTACATATTTCCGGTGAGGTGGGATGCGTTTGGAATGGCAGAAGTAAATGGGGTTGCAGCGACCCTAACAATATAGCAACTGTCATCACAGATGGTCAAAACAACGTTGTTTTTCCTGAAGATCATATTTACCCATACACCATTGATGGATTCGGTTCCAACTCCCCTGAGTTGATGTTAAGCTTCTCTATTCCTCTGATGGTGACCGCTGGTCAGGAGTTCAGGGTTTGGTATTCAGAGGATTTGCATAACGCGGACGCTGACAACTATCCAGGACCAACTTGTATGAAAGTTATTCCTTACTTTGGTTAATTTACCTACAGCTACTGTCTGCTGAGTAACTGGAATCTATAGTCACAACTGGTAGGACAAAGAAAAATACTCTGAGTTCATGTAGAGAGTCGAACCCCTGACCTTTCGCGCACTGATCGAGCCAACCTCGTTCCCAGGGTCTCTCGTGCGAGGGAGACCATGGGAACGAGGTTGTGATGGAGCACTTTAATCGCTGAGTTACAGGAGACTCGGGCCGAGCTAGGATGAAATCACAACACTAATCCCAGAGGGACAACAAGCGGGGCCGTTACGTCATATTTAGCTCTTATTAACCGAGCAAGAGGTCTGTACGGGAGAAACTTGACCTCGGTCGTGAGTACAGACCTCACTGCGTTCGGTCTGTACTCACGACCGAGGTCAAGATTCTCCCATACAGACCGACTTAGCTCGGTTAATAAGATGTTTATTATATGGCAAAGAAAAAAACTTTAATTCGTTTAATGTAACTGGTTTGCTGACATTTTGCTTGCAAACGGAGATGAGCTTAACTTTAACCTGCCGAAATTTGCTCGTCCTCTTTACTTTTTTTTTTGTCATCAGGCTTTTTGGCACTCCCATGAATGATTGAGAAGAAAATAAAAGAAAACGGTGAACATTTTTGTATTTGAGTTTGCTGCTTTTTCAACGCAAAATGAAACCGGTCTAGATGCCGGTCTAAATGGGAAAATCTAGACCGCGGTCAATATCAATTTCAGCCAATCAAATTCGTGAATTCGGTAGTTCCCAGTCCTTGTGAGACACAGCCATATAATAAATGTACATATTAACTGATCTAGCTCGTGAGTCAGTGGTTAGAGAGTCGGTTTACGGCACGAAACTAATGGCATTCATTTCAATCACAGTGAGATGTCTGATTGATTGCTTCTAAGATGTCTTGATAACACAAGATAACTAGCAATTTTTTAAAAAAACACAACACATCAAGTTTCCAAAAAGACCTGTTTCGACAGCCTTTACTGTTATCGTTATCACGATTAAGTAGAGAATAGAATAAGAATAACCGTTTAGAATAAACTTGCTCATAAGAAAATAACAACAGTACACCGAAAGAATGTCTAATTTCACGAACTACAACAAGACGTTTAACTAAACTTGTCCACTCAAGTCAACTCATCGTTATTTAGGCAGGGTAGCCCCATCAGCCATAGGCTGGTATCAAAAGGGGCCCTGCGTAAAAGGGCCCCTTTCACGCTTCGGACTAGGCAGGGCCTAGTCCGAAGCTCGACTAGGTCCTGCCTAGTCGAGCTTCGGACCGAGAGGAAAAATGGCGGAGACGCTCAAAACCCGAGTGCGACGAACGTGAGGGAGAAGAGAAAATTCAATCAAACATCACAACATTGGGCATGATTAGCTTATCTCAGCTAGAATCCACCGAACGATTGATAGCCATCAAGAACAAACCACTAACCACCAAGGAAGATGAAGCCTCTCCATCATGTATGGGTTATTGACCACGTTTGTTCTGTCAAGATGGCTGGATATTGACCAATTCTTTTTTGCGTGTTTATAAATCGAGACGGAGTCGGGGTTCATGAACACGCAAAAAAATAACGAGGCAAATATTCAGCCACCTTGGTAGAACAAGCTTGGTTAATTACTCATGATTTCGTGTCAAATGAATCCTCCGTAGGAAAAAAGATGGCGACTGGTACATTTACCCATAGTTCTAAGCGCACGAAAACCTTAACAACGTTCATAAAAACGTACAGAAATGTTATAAAATCTTCAAACTTAGGCTACTCAATGTCCTTAGCACAGCGAAAAATATTATAAAAATTTCACTATCTTTGTGCCTCAAAGGCTGTGTTAGGTTTGCAAGGCATTGTGGTAAAATGTACAGCCGCCATCTTTTTTCCTACGCTGAATTAGTGTGGACAGGCCTAACCTCAGCCCCTTGCTTTCCTTTCAGATAGAACCAAATTTAGTGGGGCTCAGTGATCTGTTGTGAGCATAGCATTTTTACGTGCTAAAGTGGTTTTATGTTGTATGTGAGTAAGGTACGTTATCATGTTAAAGTAGTTATTGTATTTAATGGTAAAGATGTTCTGTGCGTTAAAAAATTACGAAAAAAATGAGTGCTCCATTATAACCCGTCTGTATAGCTTTATTGCACTTATGTAATAATTTTTAACAAAAACTAGGCCATTAGTTTTACGTTTCCATTGATGACCATGCACTTTTCAGGAAATGACTTTCCGAGGTCATGCAACACTCGTATTGGACCGTATTATGAAGCGCGTGTAATAATAGAACCATAATATTGCCAACAAACACTTCTAAACTTACGAATACATACGCACCAGCTCTTACGATTTTATTTGATCTATAAGCTATAACAATTTGTTAACAGTTTAAATTTCAATTAAAAAAATCAGTAAATCATAAGAAAGAGAAGCAATAAACTTGTTGGCTCTTTCCAACCCTGCTTAGTTGCGGACATGGAAGGCTTACTGATTAGTGTCTCGCTGATTTCAAACTCTCCCAATTTAAACACTACTAAAATTCATCATCTTTATTCACTTATTACTACTAAAGCTGTAGTCTTCAAACTGGTGACATTTCCTTAACCTTGTCAAGGAAATGAACTGATGTTTCTATGGTAGCCATGTATTTATATATTAGTAACTAAAGGGTGCTTAATCCAAATTTGGAATACTTTTAGTTCAAAGTCATGTCTTAGTGACATTTATCTCTATATCTTCATTTTCTTTTCTTGATATTTTCCAATAAAGTTCGAAGCTGTTTTGGCCTTTCTGAAAAAGTTTTAAATTCCAAGGTGGCGGATACAAGATCTTTTACGGATTTTGTTGAAGAAAGCCAGGTGAGTTTATCCCCTACTGCCTTACTGATATTGCCTACAAGTTTCAAACAACATTTTTCAACGGTTCTCGAAAGAACACCGGTTGAGTTCCACAAAGCAAGGACATCCAGTGTTCCAGTTTCTCTAGTCGGCCTGTGTTTGGCAAGTGGGGAGTGAAAAGAATATAAGAGCGCGGTAAATTGCGTTTGTTGGTGTGTTCCTATTATTTGACTCGATCCAATGAAGTAAATTTCTTGCCTGTTGATTCAGATGCTTTTAGACACCTCATAAACACATAATATCTCTTTATCGTTATATCTGCTAAATACAACTTCCCCAAACATCTCCCTCATTCACTATTGTATATCTCAACATTGTAGATCTCTGAAGTTACATTAACAGATGTTAATTTATTTCTTTCATTGATAACGCCATGAACGTTTCTGCTTTAAAAAAAAAGAGGCGCAGCAGGCCTCTCCCGACCCACTGAACATACTCAACTGACCACCAACATGCTGAATATTGACGATCCAAGACAAAAATAATAATCATTTCGAATTTCATTTTAAAACAAGTCTCCATTTTGCATATATTTACGTCCTCGATATATATTTCCAGTAAATTACGTGTCTGATCAGATCTCTTCTCAGTATAAGTACAGGGAGATACAAATAAATTGTATCGATTTAACTAACCCAGAATTAATAAAACCGAATCAACTTGAAAATTAAAACATTGTCACGATTTCATGGGCTGAGTTGTATTTTGATTCTTCCGCGCTTCACGCCGCGTCTTGCCCTTTCTTGTCCTTCTCTTCATGAAAAACATCATATCCTCGGTCATATGGGAAAGGAAGCGATATTGGAATATTCACCATTCGAGGATAGAAAGTTGATGAGCCGCGCACAATCGTGGAGCAGAACCGTTCCCAATCCACGGGGCCCTCCACCCCATACCCCTCCGGTCCAACAACACCAATGAGAGGCCAGGCGTCTGTTGCGCAATATTGAGTGAAACACACTCGCCTGGAGCGAGTCGAGTTGTTAGGACCTGGAGCATGCGCAGTTCGCACGTGATGGAATGAAGCGTCCCCGGATGACACTTCAATATGTACTGCGTTACTGGGGTCAAAGGTCGGGTCCGTGATTTCTGACACAAATGAATCATTCCTGAAGTGAGAGAGGATTGGCTCCTTGTGCGTTCCAGGAACGACCTACAGACAGCCTAAGGGTGTTATCAAAGGGGTCCTGCAAGTGAAAATAAGGTAAAAAGGGTAAAAAAGGTAAAAAAAAAGGCAAAAAGGTAAAAATGGGTATAAAAAAGGCGTACAAATTAGTAAAAATGTTCACTTAAGCTTATGCTAAATAAAAATCTTGACGTTATGGATATTTTTAAATGTGTTCAAACACTGTCTTATGTGTTTGATGTATCTTCTCTCGAAAATAAAACTAAGGACAAAAAAGTTTGCTTGCATGAGTCTACTATTCACGCCATGAAATGTTAATGAGTTTGAGAAGTAAATAAAGTAACTACCTACCACAGTTTTTTCCAACATTAGATGGATGACACTCACACCAGTAATCACCCTGCTCATACAATGCATGGCAGGTGCTGTTATGTTGGCAAGGCTCAAACAAGCACGGAGTCTAGTAAGAAGTTAGAAAAGGAAAAACAATTAGATATATTCAGTGAAAAAACTGCTCGTTCGGAGTTTAACTTAGGGCAAGTACGATATAGAGATGAAATAATTCTGTTCATACGTCAAATATCTCCTTACTAGTTATTGATTTATTTTTGCAATCACCTTAAAAGGCAAAATATTAAACAAAATAAACATAGTCTCCAGCAGAGAAGTGACGCTTTATATATATAGCAATAAATATTTCCGCATTTCCTTATTCTTTTACTATGAATTGAAGAGTTTCAGGGTTGTATTCTGAGCAGAACTTTTCAGTGGAGTTTTGACTTTTCGAAAACCTTGGGCGAACATTGTGAATACGTTTGAAAACCTTTCGAAAAGATGCAATTCTAGTTTTAAAAAAATGCATTGAAAAGATGTCAAATTCAAAGATAAATAATTGAAAGCAACAGTGTGAGTGTAAATGTTTGTCATTACACAAAGGAAATTGAAATTCATCCACTTTTTGTTTACGGGCGGTGTCACTGGGTCGTAAAAGTAATTCTCTCTGCACTGAGATTGCGATCTACTCAAAGAGTATCTTATCCAGACTGACGTGGTTGGTAAAAAATATGATTCTCTTGGTCATCCGATCTGCCGTTTGAATAGTTTAAATTCTTAATATACATTCCAAAATAACGATATAACTAATCCATCTTCGTTTGGGAACTACTAGTTAATGCTTACATCTTTATATCTACTACTACGTAATTACTTAACTACTTGCTGCTGATATCACTTGGCACGTTTCTCCGAAATTCTTCACTGTCGTATCTGTGAATGCGCTAATTAATTATTCACCTAATATCAATACCCCGGTATAAACTAAGTTTAACACCACACCTTAAGGCTGTAATGATGGAAGCGTTCACTTGGTCCAAAGCTGTTCGAAGCGTTGTACTTATCTGTAGGCAGCAACATACAAATATGGCTGCCGTTTAAGTCAGGGCTTGCAGCAATGTTGGTTGAAAAACAACGCTGTTCTTTTAAGCAGCGAAGTAAACAAACGTTTCGATCAGTTACAAGGATGGACTTGAACTCAAGTTCAACAAGCACGTGAAAAAAGTGGTCAGTAAAGTGAGCGAAACGAAAATTGTTATTGCGTTGAACACTTTTAGTACCTGAGGCTAATAGAAGATAAAATACGAGGGGTAAAAATATCAAGGAGGTAATCCAGATGTACAACATAGCGAATGCTGCGTGATATTGATCATCAACTGGCACTGTGATCTTCATTGCTTATTAATAACTTCAAATTTTAGAACGGAGATGCCAAAGGTTGCGAAGGGTGATTGGTCACTGGTTGCCGCTAGAAACCACCCAAACGAACCAACTACGGTTCACGTGGGTAACGCAAACAATCCTACACACTTCTAATAAAAAGTTTGGTCAAGGTGTATGGATAAATATGATCTTCAGGAAAAACAACATTGTTTTGACCATCTGTGGTCTGTTTAGTGTCTCGCTGATTTCAAACTCTCCCAATTTAAACACTACTGAAATTCATCATCTTTATTCACTTATTACTACTAAAGCTGTAGTCTTCAAACTGGTGACATTTCCTTAACCTTGTTCTGGAAATGAACTGATGTTTCTATGGTAGCCATGTATTTATATATTAGTAACTAAAGGGTGCTTAATCCAAATTTGGGATATTTTTAGTTCAAAGTTATGTCTTAGTGACATTTATCTCTATATCTTCATTTTCTTTTCTTGATATTTTCCAATAAAGTTCGAAGCTGTTTTGGCCTTTCTGAAAAAGTTTTAAATTCCAAGGTGGCGGATACAAGATCTTTTACGGATTTTGTTGAAGAAAGCCAGGTGAGTTTATCCCCTACTGCCTTACTGATATTGCCTACAAGTTTCAAACAACATTTTTCAACGGTTCTCGAAAGAACACCGGTTGAGTTCCATAAAGCAAGGACATCCAGTGTTCCAGTTTCTCTAGTCGGCCTGTGTTTGGCAAGTGGGGAGTGAATGGTAAGTGTCAATTAATAAAAAAATCCGAAAATCTGAAATCTGAAAAGAATATAAGAGCGCGGTAAATTGCGCTTGTTGGTGTGTTCCTATTATTTGACTCGATCTAATGAAGTAAATTTCTTGCCTGTTGATTCAGATGCTTTTAGACACCCCATAAACACATAATATCTCTTTATCGTTATATCTGCTAAATATAACTTCCCCAAACATCTCCCTCATTCACTATTGTATATCTCAACATCGTAGATCTCTGAAGTTACATTAACAGATGTTAATTTATTTCTTTCATTGATAACGCCATGAACGTTTCTGCTTTAAAAAAAAAGAGGCCCAACAGGCCTCTCCCGACCCACTGAACATACTCAACTGACCACCAACATGCTGAATATTGACGATCCAAGACAAAAATAATAATCATTTCGAATTTCATTTTAAAACAAGTCTCCATTTTGCATATATTTACGTCCTCGATATATATTTCCAGTAAATCACGTGTCTGATCAGATCTCTTCTCAGTATAAGTACAGACAGATACAGGTAAATTATATCGATTTAACTAACCCAGAATTAATAAAACCGAATCAACTTGAAAATTAAAACATTGTCACGATTTCATGGGCTGAGTTGTATTTTGATTCTTCCGCACTTCACGCCGCGTCTTGCTCTTTCTTGTTCTTCTCTTCATGAAAAACATCATATCCGCGGTCATATGGGAAAGGAAGCGATATTGGAATATTCACCATTCGAGGATAGAAAGTTGGTGAGCCGCGCACAATCGTGGAGCAGAACCGTTCCCAATCCACGGGGCCCTCCACCCCATACCCCTCCGGTCCAACAACACCAATGAGAGGCCAGGCGTCTGTTGCGCAATATTGAGTGAAACACACTCGCCTGGAGCGAGTCGAGTTGTTAGGACCTGAAGCATGCGCAGTTCGCATGTGATGGAATGAAGCGTCCCCGGATGACACTTCAATATGTACTGCGTTACTGGGGTCAAAGGTCGGGTCCGTGATTTCTGACACAAATGAATCATTCCTGAAGTGAGAGAGGATTGGCTCCTTGTGCGTTCCAGGAACGACCTACAGACAGCCTAAGGGTGTTATCAAAGGGGTCCTGCAAGTGAAAATAAGGTAAAAAGGGTAAAAAAGGTAAAAAAAAAGGCAAAAAGGTAAAAATGGGTATAAAAAAGGCGTACAAATTAGTAAAAATGTTCACTTAAGCTTATGCTAAATAAAAATCTTGACGTTATGGATATTTTTAAATGTGTTCAAACACTGTCTTATGTGTTTGATGTATCTTCTCTCGAAAATAAAACTAAGGACAAAAAAGTTTGCTTGCATGAGTCTACTATTCACGCCATGAAATGTTAATGAGTTTGAGAAGTAAATAAAGTAACTACCTACCACAGTTTTTTCCAACATAAGATGGATGACACTCACACCAGTAATCACCCTGCTCATACAATGCATGGCAGGTGCTGTTATGTTGGCAAGGCTCAAACAAGCACGGAGTCTAGTAAGAAGTTAGAAAAGGAAAAACAATTAGATATATTCAGTGAAAAAACTGCTCGTTCGGAGTTTAACTTAGGGCAAGTACGATATAGAGATGAAATAATTCTGTTCATACGTCAAATATCTCCTTACTAGTTATTGATTTATTTTTGCAATCACCTTAAAAGGCAAAATATTAAACAAAATAAACATAGTCTCCAGCAGAGAAGTGACGCTTTATATATATAGCAATAAATATTTCCGCATTTCCTTATTCTTTTACTATGAATTGAAGAGTTTCAGGGTTGTATTCTGAGCAGAACTTTTCAGTGGAGTTTTGACTTTTCGAAAACCTTGGGCGAACATTGTGAATACGTTTGAAAACCTTTCGAAAAGATGCAATTCTAGTTTTAAAAAAATGCATTGAAAAGATGTCAAATTCAAAGATAAATAATTGAAAGCAACAGTGTGAGTGTAAATGTTTGTCATTACACAAAGGAAATTGAAATTCTTCACTGTCATCTGTGAATGCGCTAATTAATTATTCACCTAATATCAATACCCCGGTATAAACTAAGTTTAATACCACACCTTAAGGCTGTAATGATGGAAGCGTTCACTTGGTCCAAAGCTGTTCGAAGCGTTGTACTTATCTGTAGGCAGCAACATACAAATATGGCTGCCGTTTAAGTCAGGGCTTGCAGCAATGTTGGTTGAAAAACAACGCTGTTCTTTTAAGCAGCGAAGTAAACAAACGTTTCGATCAGTTACAAGGATGGACTTGAACTCAAGTTCAACAAGCACGTGAAAAAAGTGGTCAGTAAAGTGAGCGAAACGAAAATTGTTATTGCGTTGAACACTTTTAGTACCTGAGGCTAATAGAAGATAAAATACGAGGGGTAAAAATATCAAGGAGGTAATCCAGATGTACAACATAGCGAATGCTGCGTGATATTGATCATGAACTGGCACTGTGATCATCATTGCTTATTAATAACTTCAAATTTTAGAACGGAGATGCCAAAGGTTGCGAAGGGTAATTGGTCACTGGTTGCCGCTAGAAACCACCCAAACGAACCAACTACGGTTCACGTGGGTAACGCAAACAATCCTACACACTTCTAATAAAAACTACGACGCAATTTCTCTGAAATTTCTGAAGTCGTAAAATGGCAATTTCCGCTCTAGGGACCGCTAAATTTATGGGGTAGGGCGCTTAGACAATAATAGAATGCGCATGCGTTTAGATCAGCATAAAGATGTATGTTGTTGATTTTTTGTTACATTTATGTAAGCTTACATTCTTTCAGAGATCTCAACTCATGGCCCTTCGTAAATTTTTGTGTACAGCAGATAACCGAAGGTGCTCATTTACTCGATCGACTTTGTTATCCGGACAACTTCAATCACTCTCACCAATCCTCTCGGAGAAGGTGCTGGTTGCAAGTCGTGGGAATGTAAACTGTATCTTTCTGCAAGTTTGCTGCAGTTTGTACAGAAGAGCATTTATAATTAGAACTTTTTTATGATTGTGACATGCACCTCGAGTGGAAGCCTAAGCGACCACTGGTAACAAGTTTCCAATGCTAACAGGTTCTGACCGAATTCTGGGCAACTACAATTTTTAGTTCCGACTGTTTAGACCCGAAAACTGGGAGGATATTTCACTCTGTACGAAGTTTACATTAGAAATTTGTTGAAATATGTGTTTCACGGATTTCAGTTCTTAAAGCGCTTGCCATGATGAAATTATTGTATCGCTGCTTTGTTGATCTGAGGGCAAGGTCCAAGGCCCGATTTGACTTGTTCTATTTACCTTGTTATATTAAAGAGAATTGGAGAAGCTGATGATCCGTTCGTTGTTTAGTAAATAAGCCTGTGGTTAAGTGGTTCGCATGGAAATGTACACATAGAAATTACGTACAAGTTAAGTTCAATTTTGCAAGGTAACTACCTACCATGAAACTTTATGGTTACAAGATAGCGCTTCCAGCGAATTCTTGTTTATTGCATGGCGGTCAAACTATAGTTACAGTATTCTATACTATTGTATATTTTCGTGTACTTTGATCGAGTGCTACGGTTACATATATAAGTTTTCGCTTGCCGTTTTTCGCGCTGCGCCCCAACTAACTGAACGCCTGGAAGAGGCTGATATAGAAGAGACCTTCAAAGGCTTTAATATTTCAATTAATACTATTTCCCTGTGGCCGTTAAAAGCACTGATGCTCCTGACTCGATAATTATGTCCAGAAATGCCAAGAGAATTTCCTTCCGTGAGACGAAATCGGCTTATTCAATACACGAGTCACTTTGTCTCAACTAGGCTTCGATTTTCGCCTCGGACCAAGTGACCCGACTACTAGATAGACACATTGCAGTTATCAAGCCGTTCACTTACTTGACTGTTTATGACGCAACGCAGCGTGATTCAAATGGTTTCATTGGCTTAGGGAATGCTAATCGCCCAGAAAATTCTTTTCACGAACTGGTATATTTTTAAAATATCTCTTTTTGTGAACTTTTTTTTTAGGTAACAGTGATATTTTGAGCTTCTTCTTTGTTTTATTTTGCTATTGAACTTCATACTGCAAGTTGTTTGTAAGCACGATCGTGACGCCAGAGCAAAACAAGCTATGTTTCAACCATCGCGTTTCGTTTAAAGTTCAAGAGAAATTTGCCGACAGTTCATTCTTGTATATCCACTGATCAAAAAAAGAAACCATGTGTAATGACAAGGAATATGAAATGGCTCTTTTGGTTTTAAACTCCGCCATTGATCTTGTAGCTTATGCTTTCTTCAAGAGAGACATCAAGAAGGAGATTAAACGACATCTGTGTTGTACTGTCGTAAAAGAGTGAAACAAAAAAGAACCTGTTAATGATGGCGATTGCATTACTCTAGAAAACTAAACTTCGAGAAACGTTTTTCAACTCGACACCCGACTTGTTATATTTCTCATAAAAGTTTTACTCAGAAACAGGAAAACAGGAAATCGTCTTCATTTGCCTTCAGTTAGCCTCGAACCAAACCCCCCAAAAGTAAAACTTTTAGGGTTAGGGTTAGGGGTAGGGTTAGGATTAAGAAAGCGCGATTCCCAAAAGTACTTTGGAGAAGTGATTCTAAATTGTCCTTTTAGTGGAACTAGAGATTATCTTCGAAGTTAAGTTAGCTTATATGGAAATTGATGCAAGACGTTTGCTTCTTTGAAGAGAGCCGACCATGATGGGGATGTATAGTTTTTACCATCGATCCTACAAAATAGAAAACAAAATGGTGTTCTAAAAAAGGTGCGTGTTCAAGTGACTCGTGTCTATATAACAAATACGTCAATAGCGTTGTCTTTTCCCTACAGTTTCAGCCGATCATGTGCAATTATACGCAAAGAACACGTATATGTGGAATCTATGCAGATGAAAAAAGCTTGATCTTTAAGTGATCGCAGCGCATTGTTTCTGATTATTTCTTATTTTTTCGTAGCATTACTGACTTCACTATTTAGAGGAAGTCATATTTAGTGCAGCTCTTCTCGATGCCATTTGATTGGTCAAGGAGATTTAAAAAAATAATTAGGTGTCAGAGGAAGGCATTTATGTCGAACAAATGAATAATTATGCTAAATAGCGATTGGTTTAATTCCTAAGGAACTTAACTCAAACACGCAATGGGCTTCTTCCAAACGTTAAGGAATCATTTCTAGTTGAAATTTAATGCTAAATTCATTTGTTCAAGCCAGGAAGAAAAAATATCTCCCATTCTATGAGATAGCAGAGAAAATCTGGAAATATTTATTGTGTGATATCCACCATAAGCCGTTTCGGACTCACCAGCTGTTTTCTTCTCATGCACATATAAGCGATTTCGACTTACTGTCAAGAATATCGGATTATCAACACGTTTAGCTTAGAATGAAATATCCGTTATTACAGTGATTCAAAGGCAATTGTCTTGGCCGTGATATTTTGATTAAAAAAAAATTCTTTTTAACATACAACGATATAATTTCAGTATAAAATAATTAAAATTCAAAGTCGGTCTTTGCAGGATGGTCAAAGACAGTTAAACTTGCATAAGTACCAAAGAAACTTGTCAGGATATAGAGCACATTTTGTGTCCCTGAAATTTGCAGAAATTAGAAGCAAGCGTTGACTTTTAAACGGAATTAACGACATGGTCAGCTAATAATCTTAAATTAGCAAAATTTGGACTTTTCAATTAAAACAATTGATGTTTCTTTTTCTGTAAGATGGCAAAGCACGTGTTAAAGTATATATTGTGCATTATCCAGCACAATAAGCCGGCGTTTTTGGCGGCTTACCTGCTGTTATCATCTATGAGACTTTTAAGCATACTGTCGACTTCGTAACAAACAGGGCCTAGGTGTAAGAAAGCTATCTATTTATTCCAATCATGTCTGCGATATCATATTTGGGAAGGAGTTTCCTTTAAGAATGGAATTACTGCAGACTAAATGAGTGTAGCTCGGTCTTGTCTCTTTGAAAAGCGGTTCATCTAGCGTTATTGAAAAAATAATTGTAATATCAAAGAAAATTGCAGTTATCAGTCTATTGTATTATCAGTATTAAAGACAATAGGATTCGGTGCTACGATGACACCGAGACGTCAGTTTTTATCCTCAGATTTTGCTTGTTATTCATTTCCAACCTTCATTGATTGGGATAAGTAAGTTTGAGAATTTCTCTTCTTTAGGTATCGGGATTGACGCAGGAAAGGTCCCTGATTAAAAGGTATAAATAAAGCACAAAATTCCGCTTTCATCAAATAAAGTGAACGACTTGCTGGATTGCATTTAACGGTAATTATTAACTTATCTACTGATCAAAGCTGGAAACGCTTGAAAGAAAGATGAACTCATCAACAGAAAACAGCTCTTCCATTACACCTGCGGCAGACTGCCGCATTTGGAAAGAAAAATATGACCACGAAGACTACATTTTCACATTGTTTTCCATCATCTTAAACATGTTGACTTGTCCAGTGATTGTCTTCATCAACTCGCTGGTAATAGTGGCTGTAATAAAGAAGCGAAGACTTCAGACCACGTACAACATGCTACTGGCTTGTTTGGCAGCAACAGATCTGACAGTAGGAGTTGCCGTACAGCCAAGTTTTATATTCGGCGAGATATCTCTCATCACCTGTTCTTCATTAGATGATTATTGCAGACTCTATAGAGAAACAGTCTTTGCTTTCCTTTACCCATCTTTAGCATCTCTACTTTTACTCGCGTTGCTGAGCATTGAACGTTTTTTAGCTATGAAATATTCATTACGCTACTTCGAAATTGTAACTAAATCTCGTTTAAATGTTACTGTAACTTTTTGCTTAACAACTGCAGCTATTCCAGCGGGTATAAGGCTAATTGCTTCCCTTTCCAAGCTACCTACGTCGTTGACAATTACCATAGCTTGTATAAGCTTTTTAGTAATCATTTACTGTCAAATTTTTGTATATCTCGTAAGTCGACGTCATAGGAACCAGATTCAAGCCATACAAGTTTCACAAGATACAGAGCGAAAATTCTTAGAAGAGGCCAAAGCTGTAAAAACCACAACCATTATAATTGGATTCGTTCTGTTTTCATATTTTCCTTCTATTGTATATCAGTTTCTTGAACGATATTTTGGTAATGCACTCCTTAGTTCTAAGCCTCTTATTTTGTCTTGCATTTTGCTCAATTCGCTGTACAATCCTATTATTTACTGTTGGCGAAGCTCAGTACTTCGCAAAGCGCTTTTTGAACTGCTTCGAAGAACCAACAGCACTGGGTAGAAGATCAATCGTCAAAAGAACACAATGAAAAGGAGACCTACTGTAGATAATATTCCAACTGTCTGGAAAACTGTTACAAAAACAATTTTTGTTAAACTCGAATGCTGTCATTTGGCTGAGATTACACAATTCATCCATACTTCTCTTATGCAATGATAGTGTTGCGGCAGTGTACTTATTTTTGCACGCATCATTATAATGCTTGCTATTGACTAGTATCGAGCTTGTAAAGCGACATGTATTGTTTGTATATGGCATGTAATATGTACTAATTTGTCAGCCTTTTTTAAAACAGAGTTTACTTCAAAAATATTCCGCCCGCAATCTCCTCTAAAGTCGACGATATTCTGTGGCAAACGAAAACGGTTTGCTGGGAGATCCGAAATAATAGCCTCGCTGAAAGTTTTACTCCTTATTATGGCGGGAACAAGAGTTAACTTTTTTACCAGGCTGCTAGAATCAGTAGAGTACAATTGTGTTGCTCAGAACTCGATAGCAAAGATCAATTTCACTAAAGCATAAAATACCCAGACCCAGATATGGATAACAGAACTTAACTGGAGTACTACGCTTAACACTGAAAGATAATTTTTAAGTTTTGGATCTTCTCGCAGACTTTACTGCCTTTCGTCTTCATTCAATTGGTTTTGTTGGATGTTAGCACTCCAATGCTACACTGAAATCCGAATGGAAATAAAGTTATGTATTTATGAATGTAAAAAGTCCTTTTCGTATAAATCTTTGGTGTCAAATTCTGCATAGCTGTGCTTTTAGTAGTTTCCGGGAGAGTATTGACAATTGTTTCCTGTATTCTAGATCTCGCGTTACAAAGCTGGCGAAATCTGCTGTATTGAGCTTTTAAGCCATTTCTTTCCGACGGAACCCGCGGACATTCAGTCACGTGAGGCGCTCAGACCAATTAGACCAATCGTGAGCGAGCGAAAATATCTGATGGATAAAAATGGCTGATAACTGAGATTCTTTGAACCAAACAGAAGGCTAGAAATACGTTATCAGAGGATAAAAATGTAATAGAGGAGGTATCAAATAAGGCACCAAATTCTGCTTCCATGTACATGATAAAGAACACTGCCCACTCGATTTCAACCAGAAAGGAATACATACAATTGTCATTATTTTACTTGTATGCTGAAAGGAAGGTGAACTCATCAACAGAGAACAGCTCTTCCATTCAGGACCCCGGCGTGGAATTGTCTGTCTATCTACAGAGAGAGAGTTTTAATTAATAATGAGAAAATTCTGAAAGGCGTGTGTCAGCGAAGATCGGAAATAAACCATTCCACCATTTTTCTCTCAAGGGAGAATATGAGCTTGTCTGGTTTTCTCTTTAGGTTGCAAACATATATACTCTACGAGCAGTTGGTTTCTCCTAAGCCGAACGAGAGAGAAACCCGGCACTGCGGGCAACCGTTCGTTCCTTTGAGCTAAGCTCGCACGCATGCGCTCACCAACATAACTGTTGCGTTTAAGCGAGCCTACCGTGTAACGATCAAAGTCTAAGTCCAAGGCCGCGTTTTATTCGACCAAAATTTCCGGAAATTCTGGTTCAAAGCCGAATGGAACAGAAAGTTTAAGGAAATTCGTTTCGAAAATCTCGGTAGACCTCTCGAGGTTGTCCTTTTTCCTGTTCCATTTGGCATTTCTACCCGGTATGAATCGGCCCTAGTTCCTGTAGTCAAGAATTTTGCTATCACCAAAGCTACAAGATGGCGGCGAGTCGACACTACACTGGATGTACAATGATCTGCCATAGTTCGAGCCTGTTATTGATAGCCTATCTTCCACAAAAACGTTAGGAGCAAATTTTTGTAAATCGTGTAGAGCTCAACGAAAAATCGCAAAATTTGTTGAATTTGAAACTCATACGAAAAATCGTAAAATTTGTAAAATTTGTAACTGTGTTCAATCCTGGACATAAGTGTTTCATGCTCGTAAAGTACGTTGAGCATCAAGTCACCTCTTGTGTTGAGTGCACGGAGAATCACGTGGAACCACAATAACAGGAGTCAAATGGAACTAAATTAGCTCTGAACATGGATGCTTATTTATTACTAACATTTTATCATTTACTTACTAATATTTTATTACTTACTTACTCACTTACTTCTTTCCTTACTTAGTTCTTCCTTTGAGTTAGATTAGAACATTTTATGCAATTGGTCTTATAGGGAGGCGCGGTGGCCTCATGGTTAGAGCGCTCGTCTCTGGATCAAGCGGTCCGGGTTTGAGCCCTGGCCGGGGACAATTATGTTGTGTTCTTGGGCAAGACACTTTACTCTCACAGTGCCTCTCTCCACCCAGGTGTATAAATGGGTACCGGCAAACTTAATGCTGGGGGTGACCCTGCGATGGACTAGCATCCCATCCAGGGGAAAGTAGAAAAACTCCTGGTCGCTTCATGCTACAGAAACCGGGATGAGCTCCGGCCTGGCTAGTATGCAGACATAACCTACCTCTTATATTTTTAAGCTGAGGAAAAGACGTAATGCTTTTAAACACTGTTGGACAGTAATATACGCAATAGAGAGTAGGCAATCGTAATAATGCATGTGCAATTATATTACAAGTAACATTTGGAAATTCCCTTAAAATTGCACGAGCATTCAAGCAATTAGTGCAATTTTAAAGAACGTTCAAATATCGCTTTTAGTATAAATCCTTAACTGCCAAGCTTTGAAACTATTACTCGTTTATTATATGACTGAGAAAAGTACGAATGCGTGTGCGTTAATTTACACTGCAGTGCAAATAACAAAAAAAATCGATGAGCAGCATGAGAACGGTATGGCATAGGTTTGATTTCTGCTCTACGATGCAAAACTTTTATTTGTGGCAATTTTAGGAAATCTGGAAGAACTAGGGTGGTCGTGATTAAATTGCGGGAAATATTCAAGACTTGAGCTATCGTGGCTCAAGAAAAGATCTTTAGTAAGAGAGCAAATCCCCCATCCCGGGGGGTACTCCCAGAAAAGTTGGGTAGGGTTGTGCGGCCCACTTCCCAAAACCCTTACCCTATTCATGACCAAAATCTGCGATTTTTGCTACCCTGTTAATGAACTGACCAAAAATTCGATACCCTATTTATGACCTTTGCAGCTGGCACAGTTGCCTTAATGGGGAAGGGCTTTTGTAGACGGTCTTATTAATAATGATGAAAAAGTAGCTTCTTCTAAGGAACAGACGCAATTCATGACTAGAGTGCTAAAACCACACACTATTTAAGACTAAAATGGCCAAAATCGATACCCTATTTGCGGCCAAAACGGCTGAAAAACCCTACCCTTTGGGGCCGCACATACCTATATAGTCCATACAAGGGAGTAACCCTCCGTGCAAAGCTGCACTTTCGTTTGCTTTGCGCTCGGTTGGCTGTTCATTTTTCTGCCGTTCATTCAGTTTGTTTTTGTTTGGATAGGAGAGAGAAAGTTCCCAAATGTATTTTAAAAAAACTAGCAACTGCCGAAGCTCCTTTTGGGTTAATATCAAAATAGGCATCCCCACAGCGTTGGAGGTTTTCCTTCTTTTTGTAAACCAAACATGAGCAAGTACCTGCGTGTAAAGCCGCTTGGGCCGTCCATACATTGCACGAGCACCCGTGTAAGAACTGGGTACCAAGCCTGAAAATAACTTAAGAGGGATAACCTTGGATATAAGGCCTACATTGGGAATTTTCTCTTGAATAGTTATGATTAATATTATTTCAACTCATCGCTATCCATGGTTATTATCTTCGTTTCAATTAGGAGAAGCTGCCGTGCTGCACAGGAACTTTTGCTTGTATAAGATGTATACTCTCCTCGTAAACACAAATGAAAGGCAGATCAGGACGCCTGTTGAGGTAACAGAATTAGTAGCAGCTTGTTATTAAGTACAAATATTTTTCCTGCATATTTGGGGGACAAATGTTTAATTTTGTCGTTTATTGAGAACAGATCGCACGGACGCATTAATCTATTGTTAGAGTATTAAAAGAACCATTAAAATAAATACCATCGAATTGAGCTATGGACTGCTTAACAATCGTTGTTTTTATCCTTCTATTTAAATAGTTTATTTACATACACATGCATCCAGTGTCGCTGTCTCCTTTTGATCTGGTTTGCCAGGTATAATAAATATATTTTTGACTGATTTTCTGTAATACACGACCCCTCAAGCATGTAGTGATTAAACGATAATCGTGTTTTAAATAAAGGATTTTACTTTACTTTTCTTATGCATTTAGTCGATGCAATGGAATGAAACATCACGCGACTGACATTCAATCAATCATTGTAAATCTTAACAATTTGGCTTATCCCATGCCTACCTTGAAAACTGTTCACCAGCACATACGGGTATTCCAAATAAGGAGTCTGATAGAAGGCAAGAACAAAACCCAAGATCCACGTGACCCCTAACACTGACGTCAGCTTCAACACGATAACAGGCAGATTTCTCTGAGTGGAGGCAGCCTTGTTTCCCTCGGGGAATAAGTGTTATACGCAATGGTTATTGTTTGTTTGCGTATTAAATTTGAAAACAATATTAGCTTGTGAGAGTATGGTGGCGTGATAAATGGGAAATGTTACCTTTCACGAATCTAATTCATTGTAACTATGTTTAACAAATGAATAATTGGGTAGAAATATAAAAGAAACATTATAGCTCAGGCGTGGTCATTTGTCTTGTTAAATGCGTAACATACTTTAAGAGTCCTGGGATAAATTCTTACAAATACCTTATTAAAACATTTCAAATTCACAAGGAAACCACAATTTTTTTTATTTTATAATCACCCGTCTACGCTACTCGTCATTCCTCACAGTATAAATAGTTAAATATGTTATCTTTCAAAAAAGATTTGGGCCGGGTTGTTCAAAGCTCGATTAAGCTAACCCAGGATTTGCGAGAATTTTGATTTCAGTTTTGTAACTTTTCCGTGATGGTTTCTGTTAATATCGTTTGACCTTTTTTAAGTTTTTAAGTTTGAATTATGTTAAACTTCAAAAAACATAAACAGTGAAAACATTTGTATTCAAGAAAATTTATACTGCGGCTTACTTTTAATACTGTCTTTGTTAGCGTTAACCGGCTTCCGAACAACCCGGTCCAGTGTTTGTTTATTCCTAAGTATTTCACATTCCGCTCAGTATATCTTTTGCGAGCCGTTATCATGCACAACTGTGATATAAATCCGGTCATATTAGGTTTTTCTTGACGATAGAACACTTTTCCTTGTGAAAGCAGCGCTTACAATTGCGATCGTCGTCTACCAGCGATTCGTAGAAATCGGTTTACTTCTGTCACTGAAGTGGCGATCCCACTCGCTCGCTACTCACTGTATTCGCTATTTTTAGTCAGAGGAAACCTTTGCTCTTTCAGGATAACTTGCGAATTAATCTGATTTTGGTAACATTTATACCTGTGCACTTTTTCTCATTGCAACAACGGTCTGGATTAGAGCACCAATGTTAAAAACCAGCATCAATGAAACAGGGATCGCCACGGCAAATGTACGAGCGGGAAGGTTCAGCTGACATCCGTCATGATTTCCTAAAACATTTTTGAAACACAACGCATTCATCGCTGGAATAAAGAATTTTTCTTTACATTTGAAGACCAAATGAGTACATTAACTATTTTGAAATATTTTTCCTGTGGTTAAGTAAAAGAATTAAGTATAAGAGCAGATGGTTTGTAAGTAACTTTTCTTCAAATCAAAAATCTTTTAATTTCCTGGATTTCACGTGCCCAGTTTAAGACTGCGCTCAAATCATTGAACACACTTTAACCGCTGGTTTTTTCTTGGTCCTTTCTTTTCATGTGAGTCTTGTAGCGCTACAGTCCCAGCAGTCCTACTCACTTTAATCTTTGGAGTTTTTTTTAACCTGTATTGAATTTGCACTTCATTTCGTTTAGCTGCTGTTATTGGCCAATTTCTCCCTTCTTTAGAACCGTTTTCCAAAGTCATTGCAACAAATGTCTATAATATTCGCTTTGACTTTAAAAGTAATTTCTATTTACAAGGCTAAAAAAGGAAAAAAAAGGAAAAAACACCATTTACTTTTTACCTTTTTTAGCCTTGTAAGTAGAAATCAAATCTTAAGTATGTTTATTTATTAGGATAAGTACTCACCATAACTGGTACTTCCGATGCTGGTGACCTCTAATACCACGCAGATACCAACAGTGACAAAGGGCAATCCCCAGCAGAACAGACAATTCCGTGTGTAAGTTCGTCTTCTTTGTTCGTGAGTCAGAGGGGAGTTGAAAATCTTTATATCTGCGTCTATTAATGAAAATGTTATAAGCATAGAGATAAACCTATATAGTCTTGTTCAGTTACATGCTAACAATGAACAGTTTGAGAATTGATTATATCGCCAAGCATTGTTATCTAAACAGTACGGACAGCAGCATCGTTATTGTCGTCTTCGTCACTATCACCACTGAATTTTGGGTATGAAGAGATTGCTTGCAGTTTTTAGGTTTAAACTGTTGACCAATTGATCTGAACACAATTAAAAACTATTCATTTCCTCCTGACATTTGGTAAGTGGTTTTCAGCAGTATTTAGGATACGGAAACGATAGGTAAGGTAAGGTAAAGTCTGCATGCGAGCCAAGTGGCCCATCAGGCCGGAGCTTATCCCGGTTTCTGTAGCATGAAGCGACTAGGAGTATTTCTACTCCCCCCTGGATGGGATGCTAGTCCATCGCAGGGTTACCCCCAGCATTAAGTTCGCCGGTACCCATTTATACACCTGGGTGGAGAGAGGCACTGTGAGAGTAAAGTGTCTTGCCCAAGAACACAACACCATGTCCCCGGCCAGGGCTCGAACCCGGACCGCTCGATCCGGAGACGAGCGCACTAACCATGAGGCCACCGCGCCTCCCACTACGGAAACGATAAGGTACATATATTCTTGTTGGAATTACGAGATTTGGTCCAATGCGGTATATCCATAATTCCTACGTAAATTATGCTTTAGATCTAAATCTTATTGCCCTTTCAACCTACAATCTTAATACATCATGGTTGCCGGCCCTCGGAAATGTGATCTTCTTTAATAAAACAAATATTTGCCCGAGAAGCAAAGCTTCGAGAGCAAACACGCTAGTTTTAAGAACGTTAAATTTCCAAGGGGCAACTATCAGACCAATAGTTCCGAGACATAAACACTCTGTTGTCTCAGTTTTGTTTACCACTAAATTTTCTTCCACGCAAGTTCAAAAATTGAATGTTTTTTCAACTCTTTTAGACGGAAGCGGTGAAAGCCAAATGTAAAACTTATAGAGGAAAACAGACTAAACCAACTTTAATTGTTTATTTTCTATAAGCCCGCTTGTTTACAGACAAATTTTCACGGACGGGTACTGTCGATCTGGGTATTTTCCTCGGACGGACACTATGGCTGATAGTGTCTCCGCGGATGAACACTATCGCGTCACGTGATCAATTTAAACCAATAAGAATCGGAGAAAATTTTGTGGTGAACTATAATTGAACATATCGTGTACTCACTTCCACTTGAAAACACCTTTTGAGTGTTGTAGGCAATGGTACTCATCCACGAGAACACAACCAGGACAAAATAATGCAGCAAAACACCAATCACTGCGCAGACTCCAGAGGAAACAACATCCGGGTCAGACACAAGATATATCGACTGCATGGCTATCATTGCGCATGACAGATGCATCACCTTTTTACCAGGAAAGGTACGTAGTTCAGCAAAGAGCAAATAGGTCACCAGAAGGAAAAGAAGAAAGGCGATTGACACAGAAAACCCAACATATGTAATGATTTGTATCGCTGGAAATTGCTGTTCGGTTTTCACGTCCTCCAATGTAATTCGTCGCTCAGTGTAATTACGGGAGAAGTTAGTGCACAGGATCAAAGTGTTGTTTGCCAGGACAAAGCTTTCGTTGCTGTACGTCATGTGATGAGCAAATACAAGCACGGAATTATTGCTCAAGATCTGAAACTCATTGGGAAGGAAACGAATCTCAGCGGTGCACTTCTTTTGGTTGACGACAGTGACACTGATTGAAGAGCTGGCAGGAATAACAGGAATACACCTACCCTGAAATGGATCATATACTTCATTGATTTCGCAGGTGTAATCGACGTGTAAAGTAATTACTCCCCGTGGAACTTGCCGTGTCTGTGAGCGGGCTTTAGTAAATGCAAACAACAGTGAAGGAAGCCTGGGTGCGACCCGTAGGCCTCTACTGCATATTACCTTTTTATTCAGGATGGTTCTGTTCCAAAGAAGAGCACAGTGAGGGTTCTTAAATGACCCATGAGGCTTAATATTCACGCCATTGGCATAGGAACGACACAGATTTTTGAGTTTTGTGTCTTGCCCTATCAAGGCGGCATTTGGTGTAATAATACACTTTTGTGCTACTTGAATGTCAAATGGCCTAACCTCCCAAAACGTGTCAGGGGATCGGATAACCTGTAAGGATATATCAGAGACGCCGCGCTTCATCCAAATTTGGACATCCCAAAGACGAAGGTTATCTGACTTCCCATGACACATAGCGCAGTAGATGTTGGCATAAGTCAAAGATGTTACCATATCAACCACTGGAACAGCTGATGCAGGGTCAGCGGAATAATTTGTTGACAAGCAGGCGTGTTCTGTTTGTGCATCACTCCAAGATAAAGGACAGCTGGCGACCATCACATAGCCATAGATATCTTTATTTATGGAGGAAGGAGCCTTTCTACACTCTAAAACCTCTGGTGACATGCCTTTTTCAGATTTGTTCGGTTTGATCCTTAAATAAAACAGACAATAGATAATTACTCACTTTCTGTAGTTAACCCTCGTTTAATAACTCCAAATATCATAGAATCCTGCTTTTAAACTCAGTCAGGCAGCTCGGTCGGCCTCAAAACAGCAAGTTTGTAGCATCGCACTATCCACAATTTACATCTGGCACACCTTTGTTTTGATAAGTATACATTTTATAAGAATATCGAGGCTGAAATTTGCGAAATTTTTTACAAATGTTTTAAGAATAAACCCGAGCTAAACCTGTGGCTGAAAGTTTGAAAATAACAAAATTTTACAATACAGTTATACGTCTTTGAACTGGAACTTACTTTGGCTATCTAGACAACTGATTATCTGAACCAAACCAACAAACATCTACACAAGCACTTTTCTTAATACTTTAACTCCTAAAATGGCTAAAAATCACGAGATAAGCGTATATTATTCGACAAACGCGATCTTTGCTTCATGTCACGCACCGCCATAACTCCGAAATTTAAAATGCGCTGGTTTCCAAACGAAGGACGCTATTGAGCTGGAAAGTTGTAAACAGATATAAATTTAGTACCTGTTACGCCTGACGAGGATAAAACCTTTAGGGGCTCTTAAGTTTTGGATTTGAGAATTTGATGACGTCACGTTAACACACTCTATATGTAAGTTTATTGCTAGTGCGATGAATTAAACCCTTACCAAAGATCAAAGTCAACGCAGCAATCACCAAGAGTCTTACAGAGCGGATCACAGTAGCAACCATCGCGGAGGCCATCTCTTCTTTTGGATTTGGTGTTATTAGGGTTACATGAAAGAAGGGAACGATTACAGAATTTGACGTTTCCATCATTGTGTCGCGGGAGAGAAAACAACTCATCGCACCAAAATGTCTTGTTCGCCTCAAACGGCTGGCAAGGATACTCTCTATCCGTAAAGGTACCTAGTCACAAAAATCACAACAATCCAATATGAACAATTTAAGAAAAATCCAATAGTGGTCATTAGTAAGTAAAAATAATAAATTATTTGTAGTGAAAGACGTGAAGTCATAAGCGTTCGGTGGAAATATAAGGAAGATGACTGTTTCAGTCATTGATCCAAGTCACTAAAAAATGTACCAAGCTCTATACTTGCTTGTATCTCTTCTTAAGCCCGCGCGCTTGATGAATGACGTGGCGTGACGTTGCGACATGATGTATGCGCAGTAACAATGGGCGTGAACGTCCTTTTAAGGTGATTCCTCAGTATTGCATTGCGCATCCCTGCTGCGCACTCGCGTCTTTAGCGCGCGCACATGAGCTCGTGCACGTACACAACGTAAGAGATTTCCCTCAAGCTAAACTCGACAGCGAAATAAATGCTCGTTTTCTCTTAAACGAGCACGGTTACCTCTATTTATATTACATAATTTTGGTTTAGAAATCATCCTCTTAAAGTCAAAAAATTAAGAAAAAAAATCGTTCGGAAGGAAAAAAAAGTATGGCTAAAAGAGTGCAC
This sequence comes from Orbicella faveolata, assembly GCF_042242905.1. NCBI lineage: Eukaryota > Metazoa > Cnidaria > Anthozoa > Scleractinia > Merulinidae > Orbicella > Orbicella faveolata. Next base: position 1,543,296 of record NW_028301566.1, read on the forward strand.
AAAACCGTTACTCGAGGATGCAAATTATGACCTCAAAAACAACGATGCGAGGAACGTTTTGAGTCAATGTCGTTTAGAATTGTATGATTTTTCCATAAATTATGTATTACATTGTTTCAAGTACCCAAGACTTTCTGTCTATCAATTTTTTTTTCAAGTATTGCTTTAAAAACCTTTGCCTCCACCTACCGCAAAATGTACCGTGAACTGATGAAATAAAGAGCGTGTTTAGGCACTATGAATGGGGTAAGATTGGCCCATCATATCTCTTAAACGAGTATGGTGACGTATCCCTTTTATTGTATTTTTCCGAAACAGTGCTTGGTAGGGAAAGTTTGAAAAAAATTGTTCGGCAACTTTTATTTCTGAGGAATCACCTTAACGACGTCTGGCCAGGACTTTAAAAATCTCTGGCCAAACGATCGCAACATCTCAACGCAACATATCGCGCGCCCTTTGCGACGTTTTGCGACATATTGAACATTTTCACATTTTACGCCCAACAATGTTGCGATATGTTACGCTGAAATGTTGCGATCGTTTGGCCAGAGCTTTACGCTTATGCGCAAGAATATGTTTAATACTGCAACGATCCCTTGCCCTTCAAGTGTCATAGCAAATACCCATAACATTGTGAAAACAGTCTTGAAGTATATTCGAGGATTAGTAAAGGTGAATACTTTAACATCACTTACTTTCTCCCGTGGATGAAATGCCGAGAAAAAAGATTGCCCACCACAAAAACATTCCTAGCACCGTAGAAAAGCTGCAATATAATAAAATCTGAAACACAAGAAGAAACAAAGTTGTGCTTGACATGTGACACTCGGATTCTATTTGTGAAACCATTTGATTTGCATTCTCAAACCTAGACGGCAGTCCGTTATACACAGTTGATCATAAAATTCTTGCTAGACCCAAGGAGCAAGTTAACAGGGAAGGCGCCACGCTAAAAGCATGAAAGCCACTGATGTTTTGATTGAGCACAAATGCAATTACCCTCTCGAGTAAAATAGGCCAGTATGGACCACAAACTTAGTAATGCGGCAAACGCATCGAAGGGTAATGGTAAACAATTGCACATTATAACAAAAGACGAACACTAGCATACAGTAAGCAACTGTCAATCAACTTTAGTGATGTCCACGGTCACGTGGTTAAGCAGCAAACACTATTCCTCACTTAGTCAGGTGGAGGAACATCTCTTAGCTCGCGATTACCTTCGCAAATAAATCTCTACCAGCAAACCAAAGTCTTTCTAACATGACAGGGAGTATCTATCTAAAACACAAACTGTTTGATTAAAATGGACATCACAAGATATCTTATTTGTGAAAACGAAAAATGAAGAAAGCGCAATAGGACTAAATCTATTAGGATTTATCATAGAGCCCCTCGCACACTGAAACAAAACGTTACTATACTATAGGAAAGCTGTCCTCGAGTAACTTCTAGTGAAGAGAAAAACTGCTGTTTCCATGCACGACAAATATTAACATTGCATATTATGATTCTGGCGCTGCACGTCCATGTTCAAAGGTTTCAACCTTTTACTTTTCTTGCCGGAGAACAACTGCTTCATGTGAAGAATTACACTCTAATTATAAGAAGGACAGATCCAAAGTTAACTTTTCCATTATACTGCAGTGAATAACTGCTTTGCGAATTATTAAAATCCCAGAAAATAGTTTGTTTGCCTAATTAATCCCTGTTTGTCCTTTTTCAGTTTTCTATGACAATCAGAAATTATCCATCTTTCTATTCAACGTTGATCAATAAAATGATTGAGATTTTCAAGGAAAATGGACAATGGTTTTGATATATATTTATTGAAAATATTATAAACTTTTACGCAGATATTTATTATGCAATATCCAGTTGACAATTAACGATTTGCAGGAAGCGCAACGAATTCTTCTTTGAAAACTGTTCTTTGCTATGTCAGTTACAGAGAAAAGTTTGGAAAACGAAACTTCACCGGTATTTTAACAGTTTGAAGCGTAAAATTTACGAAGTGAACATTTTCTGGCCTTTCCACTCTAGGTTAGGGATGCATACATAGATAAACAAGACGCAATAAGTAAACAATAAGAAAAATATGAATTTATACCAGGGCGATATATGTATTGAAAACCATTCAAAGACTTACCCACCGAATCTCTCTCCGGATTACAGTGCAAGTGGGTTCAGGAAAATTGTTCAGTTGGATTTAATAAATTTAATAAAGGGTGGAAAATTTCACACCACGTACCGGAGATTTATTCTTTGATAGAGTAATCCAAAGAAGTTTTAACCACTGTATTTCCATCTCAAAATTTGATTGAAGAAGTCTCATTGGTTGGTTTATTAAAATGTCGTTCTTATGTATCTCGAGGCTTAATTGAGCAATACTTAATTCACATAAACTGAATTAACCAAAGGAAAAATATTGCCTGCGTTCATCAACAGGATGTTTTGCATTCTCAATCTACAGTTCTTATTGTATATGGCTGCATTCCAAAAAAATGGCTGCGACATTTGCCTCATATATGCGTTATTATTTTATATTTTGCCACAAGCCCCGAAAACATGGTCCAAAGTGGCGAGAAACAATGAAATATAGAAATAGAAATTTACCACTATTAAGTAGCTTTTCTAAAATATATGAATGCACTTAGGAAATCTAGGTTTCATTCCAATTAATTATATTGAAATGGAATATTGAAGAAGATCTAGAAATCTGCGTTAGTCACTGACTCGATAGAAATTGTGCAGTCATGTGTATGCTCAGCGGTTTTCCCCAAGCGCCGCTTAGAGGCCTGGCCGCCATCTTTAGGTTGCTTACAGTGGGGTTTTTATTTTATAATTGGTGATATCCTTTTGTCTGGGTCAGCTCAGGATATATCGATCAGTTTTTTTTAATATGGAGCAGCTAGAGTACCATCATACATAGACAATTCGATTAAAAAATTGATCATTTTAGGAGTACTTCAGTATGAAGATTAGACAGTTTTGTGAAATTCTGAGTTACCACTGTAACGTGTTAGGGGCTGAATTGCAACAACAACGACAACAAAGATATCAATTTTCCTTGAAGTTAACGCACGACGAATTTATTGTTATTTATTTCAATGGAACCGCTACTGTCCTCTCTATAACCATCACCGAATAAAAACCTTCAACTAGATTACATTTCTAGAAAAAAAACGCCTCGAAATGTTCTTGCCACAAACCTAAAATGCGAAGAAATCAGTTAAAAAGTATTAACGAAATTTCATGTAATATAACTGTAGAGAGGCTTGGCCTCGACGTCATACTTTACTTTTCAGAAATTCTCTCACTAAACCAAGCGTCCTGAAAAATACGTGACATCGCTATGACCTTTATTTTTAAGTAAACCTCACTGTGAGTTTAATGCATCATAGCACTGTGCAGCCGTTTAAAACATGAACCTTTACTAACTGGATGACATTCAGAAAAGCCAGAAAGCGCCCTGAAGTTCACTGGTCCTTGTGGAGCGCAGCATTTACCAACTGACGTTTACAGCTTCTCAGCTTTTACATGATGTTGTTTTACCCTAAGTTGCCGTTTAGGGAATACTGGATGATGGAATAAACTCGTAATAATATAGAAAATTAGGCTGATATTTGAAAAAATTAAAAAAAAAAAAAAAAAAAAAAAACCATGGAAAAACTTACCCAAGGATCTATCTTACACGGGAACAGACATTGGGAACTGAAATTGAAGTTGCTACGGTATTCTCAGTGAAATCTGAAATAAATTGATTCCTTCAATACATGTTCAATCAATACACGTGTTTGCGTGTTTCGTGAATTTTCTAAATGGACGATCAAGAGGAGATTGCCGCAAGTGCTTTACTGAGCGATTCTCAAGTTCCAATAACCGAATAACAACAATGATGACGGTATAAACTAAACAAATAAGTAAATGAAGAATATCCAGTGATTAAGCCGCTTAACTGCTTCCCATTTCGAAAGTGTTGACAGTAATTGCTTATAAAATCATTTTGAGGAAATTGAGAAAATTTAAGGTTATCTGAGAAGACAATAGAACCAAACAGCTGTGAGATACCGCCAGCAATTTACAGAAGGATCCATTAGTCATAGAAACCTGAAAAGATCTGGTATGTACTTGAGCAAGTTTTCTTGCACTCTTTCTCAAATCTAGATGGTCTTCCGAGCTCAATTTGAGCTCAATTTTAGCTATACCTGGCGCGTGTCCGCAAAGCCAACTGTACTGCTTTAAAAGCACAGTTTACGTTTTAATTCCCAGGAAATATCAGTACGGTCCAGTAATTTAAATGTTACTTTATACTGATCCCGATACTTTACATTCTGTGTAGTGTAAAGAACAGCTGCAATCGTTTGTTCTTTTCTTCCTGCGATAGAAGGAACATAAAAAGATAATAAATTTTCAGGACGGACTTGCTATTTGGAACAGAAGACTTTCGGATATAATCAGCAACCACAGCAGCAATTTGCGTGGAACAACTATGCATTAATAACTTATGTTCAAATTAGATGACGAAATCGATCGATGCTCTACGCTTGCGACACTAACAACATTACCACTAGCCGAGATACGGTTCAACTTGATTGGTCAATCTATTTTTGAAATTCTACATTGTTATATGAAGCATCATTTATCAAACAGCAGATTCATCCATGACGAAAAGGACATTCCTGATTGGTTCCCTGAACGCTCCGAATTTTGCAATAAGGACTGAAAATAGACCTTTTTCGACTGGGCGGTTTGTTGCCCCATTTCAGACCATGTGATGATTCTCTTGAGAATTCTTCCTTTCAAATTTTCAAATAGTTGCGTGTATATGATGAAGTAAATAAATAAAATAAATTTATAGATTGATAAAAGAACAATTTTCTGGAGAATGTCACGTGGTCTGTAATGGTGCAATAAACCGCCCAAGCGAAAAAGGTCTATTTGCTTTTCCAAAACATTCTTCCTAGACAGAAATATATTTTCCTATATAGCTATAGGGATAATTTCATGAAAAACATAACTTCCACGGAAGCGGACTGAAAAAGGCAAATGTAAACTTAGCTTTCGGTCGCGCGCTTATCGAGAATTGATGCATTTATTTATCAGCAGAATTTGAAAAGATCCATTGTAAAAATTATAGGTGATTAGCTTGTTCGGATCGTGCTGAGGAATATTGGTCTCGTTTTTCTTTCTTGGAAAGTTTATGGACTTCACCTGAGATTTAGTCCATAAACATATATGTATTTTGAACTTTAAACAGATGCGGGATAAACATGTAAAAACATGACAGATCAGACAGATTGTTTTTGGTTTTTATCATCTGAAATTTGAAGACTTTTTCGAATTCGCCAAAACTAAGTGTACGAGAGCTAATCATTCGTACAAACTTTATATCAAACCTGCCAAACTCAATTGTTACAAACATTCTTTTTTTTATTAGAATAGTTAAGCTATGGAATAATTTACCAAGAGACTTAGTGGAAGCTGATAGCTTCCAGCTATTCCGATCGAAGCTCAAATTGTATCCGAATGTTTAATTAAGGATCCTTGTTTTTATATATTTTCAGTATTTCTCGTATTATTTTTAGGGAGTTTTTACATAGGGTTTACCTCATAACTTCCTTTTCGAGACGCCTTTTCTTTTTTATCTTTTGTTTTTATATGTATACTTTTGTAACTTTGCGTCTTGAATAAAGAATGTATGTATGTATGTATATGTATGTAAGCAAGCTGTAGCAGTTATGTAGTTGCGAAAATAAGGCCTGGGTTGAATTAATAATGGGTATATTCTCGATATATGTATGACTATCCGAATTTAAATCAGTCTAGGTCAGCACTTGCCTCTAACACCGATTTTAGTTTACCTTTAGCAATACTGCCTCAGTCCAAGGACCTTGCGAGCACAGCTGTTGAGCATGTCGGGGTATGCGTTCCATTTTCCACCAGTGGTTTTGGGTTTCGTATCTGCTGGTGTCTTTTTTAATAGTATTTAGATATTTTTGTCAAGATCGTACGCCCATTTTTGCAACAAACTGGCTATGAAGTCCCCTACCTACAACCTCGTTCCCAGGGTCTCTCATCTTACCGCCCCCTGGACCTGAGAACGAGGTTGCTCGACCTACAGGCCCTGGTATAGTACAGCTGTGTACATCTTTGTGGTATAAAGTGAGACAAAGTCCCAGGCTTGAATGGGACTCAAACCCATGACCTCTGTGACGTCGGTGCCCATCTCATAATTTTTCTTTCACTGACGCGGTCTAGGTAATAAAACAGTCGAAAATTTCTACTATTGCTGGTTTTCAGTGTCACCCAATTCAAAATAAAAATCAAAACCGGTCAATGGATAAAGTCCAGAATCTGGGAAATGAAAGAAGGTAATTATGCAAAGACTCTCGCCAAAATTCTGGTCACAGCAATTTTTCTTGTGCGAGATATGCGGAGAAATTTTTTACCCTTTTTTTTAGAGATTTGTATGGCGACGCCATGCTGGTGCCCATCCGTATGAGCACCAACATGGCGGCCGGAAACCAACAGAAACAGCTGTCGCTGAGTTTGGTACAAAAGCGTCAATTTATCCCTCGAGGAACTCTAAAACATTAAAATAATACTTTTTCTAAGACATGAACTGTTCAGATAGCCAAGTTCCCCGAAATAAGTCACTTTTTTAATCAAGATGACAGCTCTCTAGGCCGTCATGTAAATGCCACGTCACGCAAAAGCTTAGAAATTCAAGCGTTGTGTATCACAAAACCAAGAGCCCATTCGGAGCGAAAATTTGTATGGATATTAGTTTTCTGATGCTCTTATACATCATTTAAGTAAAATCTCAGGAAGATCAATAGTTTTGTAGTTCGAATTTTAGTGACGTCATGTGAAAACCAGCTATTGCAGATCAATTAGGCCAACCTGGTTCCAGGAGTCCCATCCAATCCTGAAAGTTTCCTTACTCTCAAGGTCGCGAAGGACTAAGTAACACTCCTGAGCCAGCGATAAAGGCAGTCCGTTGCCATTGAAACAAAACAAACATGGCGTCCGTGGTAAGAGCAAAAGTTGTCTGAATGTACCGCGAGAACACATCAATTTGGAGGGTTGATTTTCGTCTTGAAAGCACGTGACTACAACAAATGTCAAGTGACACACCAGCTAAACTATCAGAAGGAAATGAAGATGACCATGAAGGGAAAGAAGGAGATCTGGTGACTCCTCAAAGAGCTCTTGTAAAGTTCGTCGAGCATCCTTCGGAGTCAGACGAAAACAGCGGAGATGAACCTTCACATCTTAGTCGCGAAGTCACCAAAGAAATACGAAGGAGAAGAAAGACTATTGTTAATTCTTTTCGACTCGCAGAGCTGGTTCCGACTACGAGCACACCACACTCAAACTACCGGCGAAAATCGGTTGTTGTTCTGACGACAGAAACTGTGATAGATGCAAAAGCTGAACAACAGTAAGTAGTGTGCTCACAGCTAAGCAGATTCAGTATTTCTCAATGAATTTAATGAACCTGGCGTGTTTTGGAAATCGTTGGAAATGCAATTGGTCGCGGCTGCACGTTCTTTGTCGCGTTCCGACATCTTGTTAGAACTTCTAACTTAACATGAAGATAGAGGTAGCAACATAATTATAACCCTGCAGATTACATAAAGAATGTACGAAATATCTGTAGAAAATACCATCTGAGCTACACAGAAAGCACAAGAGACCTCAAACTCCACTTTCGCTTATTTACTCGCTAAATTAGTCTGTATTATTACTAGATCCTTGGAAAAGGGGTTTATTAAATGAATATAGTAAAAGAAGAACCTCAGTCTGCAGGCCGTGTAGTGCATATCTAAGCATTGCTCGGATGTACGCGACTATATACGGGGCCAATGCTTGAAACATCAGCTTTTTGCCTTATCAACTACTAAGTTGATAGTTAACAAAGTAAAACATTGCAGAGCATTTGTACAAGTTTTAAAGTGATTTTTGAACATCACTGTTTTGTTTTTTTTCAGCTTTAATGAAGGTGTTACACTATCAGATTGGGAGGACCATAACCAGGCTATAACATCATTTAACAAAGCTATTTCTCTAAAACCAGAAGTGGTCAAAAACTACATTGCAAGAGGTGAAAGTTACTTGCAAATATGTGACTTTCAGTCTGCGATTTTAAACTTCAAGAAAGCCTGTATACTGGATCCAGACAATGATCAAACATATTCCAGATTAGCGTTTCTGTACTTTCTTCAAGGACAATGTTTATTTGATGAAAAACTTTACAGTGAAGCGTTGGAATCCTTTTCAAGAGCAGCGGAAATGAAACCTGAAATGATTGGTTATCACACAAGAAGGTAAGAGACTTTTCTGTTGAACTTAACTTAATTTTAAGTTGATTAACATTTGATTTTATTTTTGTTTACAAGTAGTTCTGTCATTGTAGTGCAATTGCTGTGAACAAGTTCTTGACTCAGTCTGTATTCAAGTGCTGTATACCTGTCTACACAGACGTTATTATTTTCAAATATGCAAATTTGATGTGATTTTGCTGGTGGAAGTACGTTTGTGTATTATTGATAGTACAGTTGAACCTCTCCACAACGATCACCTTGTGGACAGAGGAAAGTGACCATTGTAGAGAGGTGACCACTATAGGGAGCTAGGGGTGTAATATAACACTTGCTTGTTTTTGGGGGTGCAACATTTCTATTTTTTAAAAAATGCTTACCGTAGCATACAAATGCATGCACAATTAACATAATCAAAATCAAAATTAACAAAATCAATATAAAATGTACGCGTGTATTGATCAATAAAACTGAAACCAAACAAAAACAGAGACCAACGACACTTGGTACAGATCAAGTTTCATGACCTTTTGCAGTAAAAAATGGGTTTTGGTATACATCCTTCATCAGTCAAGGTTAATGGTCAAGAGGTTATTTTGGCTGTTGGGATGCACTTTAGTGGCCATTTCTATTGTGGAGAGGTGGCTGTTGGGAAAGGTTGAAATAAGAGTGAATGTACATGTATAGACCATATGCTGGGACAAAAAAGTGGCCGTTGTAGAGACAGGTGGCTGTTAGTGGAGGTTTGACTGTGACACTGCAGTGTCTGCTGTGCTCCAGCATTCAACATGCAACAGGTTTTTTTGTTGTTGTTGTTGCCAAATACTACAGAGTTTTCTGAGCCATGGCTAGTACATGTACATGCCTTCTATGTGACTGACCTTGAAGTTAACATTTCCCTTAAGCATTTGTGAAAGTCAGACTATCGATCTTAGTACACATACTCCATACATGTGCGGAGTAGATTATACATGGTGTATAATTATACACAATTATATATGCAATTGTAGATTCCATGCAGTAACACTTCCCAAGGGCTCCAAGTTTACTATTTTCACCACACTGTATTCCTAATATGTTTTTTGGTGTTATGGAAACTTATTAATAATTATTATACCGTAATGATTTATGTTTGATAATTTTTGGATTTAATAGCGTGGCTTGCTTGGCTGCCCTTCAGAGACATGGAGAATGTTTAGCACTTGTAAATAAAAGACTAGAAGAAGAAACTGAGAACCCAGACCTGTTTATCATGAGAGCAAGACTACATGAACTCTTCCGTAATGTGAGTACAACATCGTTGAATGGGCAGGATTTCTGTCCAATAAAAGTTTGTTCTGAGAGTACAAATTAGTGGTGGCTAGTCACTAACATAACATCGACAGTGTAACTAATACAATCATGTACACGTAAATACTGTATCGTAGACTCTTGATGACTTACAAACATGTATCCCACCTGTAAATAGTCTTCTTTGCAATGTGTAGTTCCAGAAAATATCCATACCTCCCCCACAGAAAGAATTTTTTCCAAGACCCCCCACCCCTCTGGAAATTCCTATTAAACTTCACATTTTAAATTTTTTGTTCTTAGCGTGAAGAGATCCCCCCACCCCCCAGGAAATTTCAATCCCTTCTGTGGGGGGAGTATGGATATTTTCTGGTACTGCACAATGAATGGATTGATACAATTGTACATGTATATGTATATTTGAAAGAGTCAATACAGACACTGACCTTGATCATGGTCGGAACCAGTAAATTGTCAGCACCAAAAAAATAAGGGATCTCATATTTCAAGGAGCAGTTGGAAGCATTTTAAAAGGAGTATAATTTTACTTGTACAATTTAAAAAAAGTGAAACTCAACTATTTTATGGTAAGTGAACTCTTTATATGTTTTATAATTATTTCTTTATTTTTAGTCAACTCTCTGTTACTATGATGCTAAAGATGCACTCGCTCTTGCCCCTGAGAATGCAGAAGCTAAAACTTTGATGGCTTCACTTGAGAAAAAAGCAAAGGACAGCAGACAACAGGTGAAAAAATTATCAATTCTCAATGTTGACTTGTTTTATATACACTGTACAAGTATCTGAATTTGATCATGACTGAAAATACATGTACGTGTCCTTACAAATCATGTAAATATATGTTTTTCATTAGTTGAAATATACATGTAGTCTTTAAGGGCTCTTAAATAGGCACTGTTTCAGCAGACATTCATTGGGGAGGAGAGATTGAGTGATGAGCCTTTCTGACTGTGTAGGAGGGTACGTAAAAGTGGGTGGCCACTAGATACATGCTGCTGGGGGCACAGTATTACAGGTGAACCTTGCCTAGATCTGTCCTGGAAATCATTTATTGATTTTCTTAGCTTGCTTTTCTCTCATAGGCCATACAGTTACATCTAATGGGCAAAATCAAAGAAGCTCTCTCTAAAATATCCATTGCCATAGAAACCAATCCATCAGTGGCAGATTTTCATGTCTTTCGGTAAGTATGGCTCAAACACTGTCTTATGAATCAATATCACTGGAAAGAAGACTGTCTTGCATTTACTTTGTATATATTCATTAGCTACATGTCTGCACATTAAAACTTGCAGAAATTACAGGTATCAGACAAGTAAATTGTTCAGAATGTAATTAGATATTTAGAGCTACCTGTAAGAGCATCTTTTAGTCAGCAATATTCTTTGTTTTTGACTTGAAATCTATTCGACATGCCAGCTGACTGTTTTTTTTTCCAGTGGTGCGCTTCATAGAAGGATGTCTGATTTTAATGCTGCCATAGACGATTATCTCTTAGCTATGGACAAAACGGACCATGAAGAATCTAACAGCACATACAAAGAGGCACAAAGACAACTTCTTCTGTGCTATAATGACTTTGCTGTGGAATGCTTCAGGTCAGAACAGCTTAGGACAACGCCTAGTAAACAATGAATTGTTATTTTACCTTCGAATTTTGCAGTGCAAGGTATCAGAACTTGCTCAAGCTAAAAATGTAATACCAGCATTCAATTCCAAATGAAAATACCGAAAATTAGCCGCCGTCGTTTGTGTTCTTCAAAACATGCAGAACTTAGTCATGCGGAGAGGACGACGAAGAAATGTACAGACATTTATTACGGACGTGCAAAGCCACTGTTCTTCTCATTAATACCTTTTGTAAGGTTGCATTCTCGTTATCACTGCCGTCGTGTATTGCTTAAGCTCTTTATTAATGTTAATGTAAGTCAAGAAACTTGCACTGTGGTTGGCTTTTTAGACCATCTCAGATTCTGTAAATTTAACCCTGATCTGACTGGTCAATTAAACATTCATTCTTGTTTCAAAGAGACTTGCATACTAGCTGTTATAAGTTTGACCATAATATGACTGTATTTATAATACTCTTTTATTGTGTTCCTTAGGAAAGGATTCTATGATGAGGCAGTTGTTCTGTTAAACAAAGCAATCAAAGGGGAAAAAAATGAAAAAGGACTTTACATTAACAGAGGAGGTATTTGTTTAAAAAAAAAAAGTAACAAACGATTACACTGACTGCTCAAGAGTTACCATAATGAATAAGATCAATGTAAATAAGACTCTTTGTACACTGTACGTACAACTAAATCAGTATTCGTATGGTAAGTGCATTTTTACTCGATTCGTTTACTTACAGTCCTCTTTTGACAGGAGTTTAATTGAAAAGATTGTTGTTGTTTATATATCTTCAATTAAACGAGTTAAAACAATTATTAAACTGAAGACTTGGGTGTAAGGTGAAAGAGAGTCAGGTGAATAGCTAGGTGAAAAACTAGTACATATATTTTTTGTGATCAAAGTTAAGTACGGAAAACTCAAACAACAGACGCAAGAGATCTCATTTTTCCCCCTCTGTACCCGTCAGGCATTCCCTTCTCACACTACTCATACATGTCTGTACATGTAGCTGTTTAAAACACAGGCCTGCAGTTACAATGCTGAAATAAATGCAGCAATCGTTAACTTTAATACATGCTTGTACTTCCTGCGGTACCCATGACTTTATCGACTTTATCATTGCCTTCGCAGATTGTTTTTTCCGCCTGAATGAGTTGCACTTCGCTCTATCCGACTACCAACAGGCGCTGGAGATGGATAGCAGTGACTGGTCTGTCCGCTGCAGACTGTCCATTGTCTACAACGAGTTTGGAATACTGGAGTACTACGACAGGCATTACCTGGAAGCTATTGATCACCTGACCACGTGTATTCGATACAACCCGCGCATTGGAGCTTACTACTTGTCACGTGCCAGGGCTCGTTATATGATAGAGGTGCGTGTGTCTTGTAGAATCGGCAATAGCGATACAAGTCTTTCCTCGAGAGAAACACGCTGGAGTTCCACGCTAATTACATACCTCTACTCTCTCTAAGGCCCCTTCCACACTTAACGCCGGAGTGCAATTTCATTTCTGCTGTTAGGCGTATCGTCCACACTATTCCGTCACGAAAACGGAGCTTTTCGAAAACTCTCTTCAAACTGGAGGAATTCGCTTTTCGTTTTCGTGTGGACGGAAAACATTTTGAAAACAGAGCCCTTCGAAAACGATGACATGACGATATGTGATTTGCCTGCCCGCCTGAGGTTTTTTTAAACACAAATGACCGGTGATTGTTGCGTTTTCAAATTCCTCCGGCGTAGTGTGGATGCCGGGCCTAAGTTGTGTTTTTGCTGTTCAATCTTGGACGTCGTGCGGGCGGGGAAAGAATTTCATTTTGTGGGCTTTTATCAAGCGTATTAAGTGTTAATTGTTTGTTTCTTTATTTACTTTTTTCCAGGACTTGGACGGTGCTCGACATGACGTCCTTGTTTCACTCTATTTAGACCCTGAGAACAAGGAAATTGTGTCGATTTTTTCACGGCTGTTTCCTGGACGCGCGATAACTGACGTCATGAAGAGTCACATGGGAATAGCAGCCGCACGTCAGGCCGAGGCTTCCATCCGGGAAACCAACAGTTACCAAGAGCTGTCCCAGCATGCCACAGGTACAGCACAGCTACTATGACTAATCTGGTCGGACATAACTTACACTAACCTAACACATAATACAAGGAAAAGAATAGGAGGAAAAAGAAATAATTGAAACTAGAAAATAAATAAAATAAATAAATAAATATACATTTATATAGCGCCATTTTCCACTAATTGTCCATGGCGCTTTACAATACTACAGGTGGCACAAAAGATTACCCAGTGTTCAGTGTATCAGCACAAAATCCTTTGCATTATTTGACATTGACATTTTTACATTGTACACTTTGTCAATATATTTGTTGTGAACGTTTCCTCTTCTTTAGTAATGATTGTTAATAATATAGACAGAGTGGGAAGCAAAAAGTCATTGAAGAAAAGGGCATTGTTGACAGATTTGCATAAAATATGTGGCAAACATTTCCACGCAGAACATGAAAACAAGAAATGAGTAGAACATACAGAAAATCGTCAATGGAACTTTTCTTGGCTTCTTTCAGGTGTGAAGAATTCTGAAGCAACAGCCAAGTTTAGCGGTAAATCTGTTCTACCACCGATTCGTGGCTCTGTTTTTCCAGAAATACGAGCCTGTATGGAGGAACAGGACTTCCACATCAATATTATAAAGGGAAAGAAAAAGGTTAGTCCAGGCATGCAAAGACGAGGAAACGGTTTCCAAGTCCAAAGTACCTAAATTTACATTCTGTTGTAGAGTTTTGTTAACATGCGTCATCTAAATCTAAATCTTTACTGTGGGAGGAAGTCCCTAAGCGTGATATATGCACCCAGGGACACGGTCAGCAGTTACTTAATCGTACATGCAGTAGTGACTTGTACATATTAGGCCATTAATGTCTACATGTAGGTCCCAGTATCAGACTAAATTCGTACCGTTTGTAAAAGTTAAGAACTTTGCAAATGAAGTTTTGGGATGCGGTGGAAAAAATACAAGTGATTTACCGTAAACTTCCGAAAGTAACGACTCCCCGAAAGAAGCGACCCCCCGAAAGTAGCGACCCCTCGAAAGTAGCAGCGCCCCGACAGTAACGTTGAAAAATCATGGACGCTAATAAATCCTGAAAGTAGCGATCCCATCACGTACCCCTCACTGAAAATAGTGAGACCCAGGTTCAATAGTATATTTATTTTGCGAATCAATAATCAGGTGAAAGTTACGTATGGTTTTTAATTTAGGCACTCAACAACAAGGAAAGATATCGCTTATGCCACGAAGCGTTGTGAGATGTCAATTTGTGTATGTGTATGTGTGTATGTGTATACTTAATTGGCCACTCCCCATCGAGGCTTTTCAGGACCAATGTAAACAAACAATGACAAATAAATATTCAAATAAACATAACTAGGTTAAGAATCCCAACTGGCGGGAGGCAGACGAGTTGGCTATTTACAAGCGCAGCCGAGAAGTTGAACTTGGGGCTACCGAGAACAACATCAGCTAGCGGTCAGAACGGGATTTGAACCCGGGACCTAGGGATTTCAAATCAGGCGCTCTAACCACTCGGCCACGCTGCCTCGGCCACGCTGCCTCGGCCACGCTGCCTCGGCCACGCTGCCTCGGCCACGCTGCCTCGGCCACGCTGCCTCGGCCACGCTGCCTCCAAGTCATGTTTCATCAGTTAATGTTGCGCCGTGTTAAAACAAAACCCGTAGAATTTTCATCAAATAATAGGAACGTATTGGAGCAAACTTTGATTCAAATTAATATCATTTTCAAGTAGATCGTATTAAAAGGAATGTTTCTTGAATTTTAAATTGAAAACTCGACCATCGCACTGAGGCATGGATACAGCAGACTAACACAGCAGTGAGTCAGTTTACCGTATCTGACTGTAACGAGGGTCGCTACTTAGTTTACAGTATCACGTTTAGGAGATGCACCTCCAAACTCTTAGAAACGTGTGCAGATATATCTGTCTAACGTGAGAAAACAAAACAAACAAGTGATAAAGAAAAGAAAAAAAATCTTATCTTTATACCATTCTTTTGTTTTATTTCAGGCTACGAAGGCTTTGCACAAGGCGTTAAGTGCTCGTCAAGATCTGAGTTTCAAAGGTCCTAGAGTCCAGTCTACCTTATCAGTGCCAACCGAGAGAAGTCTGGTGAAGTTTGGAGGGCTGACCGAGAAAAGAAGTAAAGATCAAAAGGCTTTGGTTCACCTAGCGTAGCAGCCATGAGAGAAAAAAGAAAAATCGATTTTTTTGCTGGTATTGATACCAATAATGGACACGACAAATTTTTAAACCCATTCGTTTGAGTCTTATCAAAGCAGAAATCCCCCTTGCCATTGAAAATCTTTTACCTTAGTTGTGGATCAGTATTGTATTTTAGAGATTTGAAGAAAAGTTGCAAACAAGTTTGAGAACAGCACATTTACATTATTTAGGAGCAGATATTTATATTGTACAAGTGTAAAATATATAAATTTAATTTCGTAGAACTGAAATGAGATTGATTAATTGTATTTTCTACAACACAATGAAACAGAATAAAAAGACTTAAAACCTATTGTTCCGTTAGCTTGTCTGTGCCTCGAAACACTGTACCTACTACGGTGGTAAAAACACCTACAAACATTAACAACGCTAATACTTTATTTCTGGTGCGTTTTATAATAACTTACAAAATTATTAATATGAGACATGCTCAAAAATAAATACTTAGACTATCTTTTAAAGTTCAAGCATCAGTCCAAATCCTCTTGCTAAAAGAATAAGAAACAACCAAGTGAGAATAGGTGTTTGATTTATCCTGTATCGAAATGTCTTGTACTTCTTTCGCGAGCTCAGTAGTTCCTACGATTTCATTTTTACGCGGCACTTACTGAAAGCAATAGTTATTTTACCTTCTCTTTGAGAACTATACGAACGAATTTAAGGGGTTTAGCGGTTTCATTTGTTTAAATAATCTCTTCCTACATCATACTAAGTTGAAATTCTTAAAAATACTGTTTAAAGTTAAGGCGTAATCAGAAGCAAAATACTCTCTTGATAATCTAAATACAAATCTGGATGAAAGTTTGCGTTAAAGTGGCTCGCTAATAACTGAATTATTTGCACCTTTGAATTATTCAATTGTTCTCCATATGTCAGAAAATGATATGCCTTCTTGTAGTAGCATAACATTTCTGTAAAATAACCTTTACTCATATGAGTCAAGTACCCTAACCCTAACCCTAATTAGAAAGCAGTGACAGGTAATTTATTTCGCATGATTAAATACATGTTTCTCAATCAGAACAAAAAAAATGTTACTGCGAGCAGGTGACGATCTGTTGCTGCTGGAAAATGTATTAACATTGATAATAAATCGGTTTTGTACGGAAACAAAACTGAATTACCATTCAGTACCAGAAAAAGTTTTGGCATTTATTATCGACGTCAGTGATCATCAACAAAAGCGCATTTTATCGTACTGTACGGGAGCTGACGTCATATCAATTCAAAGCGTTTTAAGTTAAGTATCTAAAAATTACTTGTCAAATTAGATTTCGTAAAATTCAAATTGGTCGTCCTTCTTTGTGTATTTCCCGTGGTGTCCCGCGGGAGTCACAACAGCGTCTGACTTTCGCAATGAACGCAGGCGTCGCGTTTTTGGCTTGATGTACTTTCTCGACAACAGATTCTCTAAACTGTTTGCTGATTGAAAGCACTCTTGCTCAATACTCGTGCTTGAAGACGCAAACACTTTGGCCTCGAATCTTCTATGTGCTTCCGGTGTCTCTGGAGTGATAGTAATTTCTGGGGCTTCCACGATAGAATTGTTGCGTGAGTGTTGAGAGGAATGGGCGCTAGAGTGTACAGAAGCATTAAACTGCATGCTTGACCTGTTGGATCTGCGCTCGTTGATATACCCCACAGCTCCGACATGCGCAATACTAGTACTCATTGTCACTAGACAAGAGTGTATTTTGTCCTTGTCGCGATTTTTTCCGTATCCGTAAAATGTCCCCTCTGAATCGTGAATACTTTTCACGAGTAAAATGCCGACGACCGTTAACATGATCGCAGAACAAGCCAGCGGTATTCCAATGAGTATTCCAAGCTCTGTAGCTCTCGAGTAAGGCAGGCTGGCTGTGCTATCTACAAACAACAACAAAAAAGAAAGACAGCTTTATTTCAATAAGGCTTGAACCGTTATACTAGACTAGTGGACAAGGAGATCAATGAAAAAAAAAAATATGATAAAACGTTAAAAAAGAATACAGTTTCCGTGCAATTTTTATGCGCGTCTCCAACTGTCCAACGTAATTCATATTGCCAGAAACATTGTTGCTGTCATTCTCGTCCCCAGAGGCCGCGTTCCTTTTGGTCAGCACCAAGAATCGCGACCTCTGGCCGGTTCCAACACCTGAGGTCCGCGATCCACGGACTTCCCGTCACTCTGCGCATGCTCAGAGTCAAGTCTGACAAATCTGATTGGTTCCGGTCTCATTCTATTGTGTTTGGAAAGCCAATCAGAACCGGAATCTCACTCTGACTGGACCTGTCCAGAGGTCGCGATTCTTGGAGCAGACCAAAAGGAGCGCGGCCTCTGGGGACGAGAATGTGCTGCTCTAGAAAAGGTTGTAAACTGGAAAATAAAATTTCTAAATGATCCGAAATATTTTTGTCTTTCATTCGGGGTTTTTCAGAGGTTTACAGCCGATTATTTTACAGACTTGTTTTAGTGAAGTTGTCCCAAACCTGCACCAAAAGATTTTCAGTGACTCACCTTTCTTGCAGATGTAAGGAAGCTGCTGTTCGCATGAAGTGTCTTCCCACCATCCTTTGTGAATCATTTGTACGCATGCGCCCGTCTGGTCTGGTTCACCTGGTGCCCAATTCTCGTACGCAATCGGTTTATTGTCAATCCAATGGAGTTTAGAATCTGACGATAGTCTTTCCATTCCCAACCATATCTTAATTTTGCCAGGTTGGCCAATAAATTTCTCAACTAAATTAAAAATTTTATCATTTTCGTCTTTACTTGTTATCGATATCAGATGCGCCGAGCTTATGGCGCAAAATCGTTCAGCATAATTGAATTTTCTAGCTTCTGTCACAACTCTGTAACAGAGATCTCCATCATGAATCCAGTGCTCATCACATATACCTAACAAAAACAAAGTGACATCAATTAGGACATGTTTTCAGTTTAGCTTGGGCGGACAAACCAAACGAAAACCTTAAAGATATCTTGTAAACAAACCATTAAAACGCTAAAAAAGTGACACGGAGACGTGTTTCTCCGGAGACATTGTTTGCGTCAACGTACAAATCTCCTGCCAGAAATTTTAGTCTCCCCTCCCCCTTTTTTATAAAATGAATATGCGTTTTTGCGAGAATTTCCGAATCGAAGCGCCTGTAAGTCGTCGCCTGAGGACGACCCGGATGTTGAACTTTCAGATTTATTCCTGAATTAATGTAAAAGCCATCAACGAGATGTTTTTGTTTCACAGTAGAATAAGATAATGCAAAGTTACAATCGGACGATAACTGAAATCGATGATGTTTTTCTTCTAAATTCATTTTAAAGACGTAATAGTGTATTTAAAATATATTACTTTGGCGTTGCTGTTCTGAAACTTAGATCTACACCCAGGTTGAAAAAATTCACAGTTTTTTTCTTGTCTTTCTTCTGTTTTAAAGAATAATTCACTCTTAGGTAAACATCTTCTTGAACGATTAAGTGAATGAAAGGGACAACCTGTTATAAGTTTAGTGTTAGAGAAGGAGAAGTTAAAATGTCATGTTGGGTTTGTTTCGGAGAAAACGAAACAGCAAGAGTGAATGTTGGGATCTTCCAAAATAAAGGACTTCCATCTTACCTTGCAAATGTGCTAACTTTGTTTTTGTGACAGGCGTATTAATTTGAAAACTTGCAGTTTGTGAAGTCAATTCATTAAGTGCTTTAGACGCTGTAATACTCGCGTTTAACGTTCTTGAAAAATCGTTCGCAATTGTTGCTTGAAAACTTGTCAGTGACGGAGTAACGTTGTTTACACTGGGTAGAAGAGAATATGATGGTGTTGGTGAAAGTGTCCCTATGGCAAATTCCCAATGAAAGACCGCTGTTGCTAATAAATGTATTTCCAAAGACGTGTTTCTTTTGATTAGCAAGTTAATGAAGAGTAGAAGAAGCAGCTTTAAGAAAACGTTCTCCAACTGAAGACGTGAGGTTAGCTTTGATCCGTTAAAGAGTGTTCTTGATCCATCCATGATGAATTGAGAAATTATTTGAGATCCTGTTGGAAGTTCGTAAGTGCTACAGCCTGGATAAAGAATAAAAGAATACAAAATTTGATCAAGGGTCACTGCATCATTTCAATTAATGAAAGTAAATATATTTTACACCTTGCGGAGCAGTCTAAAGCAGCTTCTAACATTTAAGCACCGGCAAAGGGACTCGTTCGGCATTTCACGGCAACCTTTTAAATGTCCTTTTCCGCGAAGAAAGTTTAGATTTTTATCAGACGGGCGTATTTCCTGACTATATTTGCAAGTATTCATCGGAGATAGCTAGAAAAAAAAAGTAGATAAGGTGTCTTTAAAGGTCTTTAAAGCACGACTTAATGCATCCCTTTCAGTGATATCATCTCAACTCCCATGCAAACTTCGTACAGGTTATCGCGCCGAACGATTAGATTGAATTTTTCCCTGGCTATTTAAAAATTAGCGATCGAAGTACGTTCTTTTAGTTGTGTTGCCAAACTCTAGAATTCGTCTGCATCCAGATCTTCGAATTTCAGGAAGATTGCAACGTTTTCTACGTGTGCGCTCTCGGCGATTCGAAGCTACTTTGAGTGCGCTCTATCATATTTTGCAATTCCAAAACTAGAAATAAGTTCCCAAAGTTCTGTACATGGCTTTTCACTGATCCCGTAAAGGAAAGATTTCTTAATATCTACCATCTGTCACGTTGTATTGGTTGACTGAAAAGACGAAATGTGTTATTAACTGAGTTTGTTTTTAAACCTACAAACCCGAGACTTCGTGGCTTTTTTTACCTTACAGAGCAGTATAAAGCAGCTTCTAATATTTAAGCACCAGCAATAAAGTTCTTACTTACTTGTAACAAAGAATCAGTCCCTTCTAAAATTGTCACAAGTGATAGATTAATCTCATGAGATGAAAAGTTTTAGTTTATAATAGCCTATAAACATCAGGCTGGCAAATCTAATTGCATGACGTGCGATAAATCTAACTACGTACAGAGAGACTGAGGCTTACAAACAACTGTTCTTAGTTTTGTTTTGTTTTTGGCGTCACGTACGTGTTTTAGAAAATAAATTCCTCGACCCATTCATCTATTCTCTTGTCACTCGACATCTGAACCACACAAGCCGTACAATAGGGATTCGATCTGGTAAAGCAGGTTAGATTTGATAACGATGAAATGTTCATTTTGTCACAAGCGTAGATCACACTCAATTCGAACCCATGACCTCCCCGATACCGATTCGGAGAGACTCGTGGTGAGATTTTAGTTATTTAACAGCTCTTTTGAATGAAAAACTGTCGTAACTTACGAAACGCTTTCCATTTACATTATCTTGGCCTTGCCAGCTGCTAAATTCATACAAAGTCACGGTACGTCCCCTCAGTGAACCCGCAGAGACACATGTTGTTCTTTTGCCGTTTAGTTTACGACCCTCGTTTATCACAGCGTTACTTTGCTTCGATAAGTTCAAGAGGAATCTCTTGCTGACCGACGAGCGAACACATCAAGCCAGTGCATGATCCGCTGTCCGAGCGGGTGACCGCCATTATTGTCGATTTTCATGTTTCTCTCTCTCTTCGTTCCTCGATCGCCGCGAGGCGGCAAACGGGAAAGAAGACAACTAAATTTTTCTTTAGGCTTCTCAATTCAATCCTAACACGACGTCGCAAATTTCTTGGAATAAACTTTTGTGTGCGAGCCTAAAGAATGCGCTACTATGACTTGCGTCACTTTGGTGAACGAGATTATTTACTGAAGAGTCACATGAAGATCCTACAGCGATTCTAGCAAACTGCATATTGAAACAAGCATTGAAATATGCTGTTGTTTTAAATGGAGCTAATGTCCAAAAACTAAAATCGACTTGACACTGAACACATTATGGATTACATTTTCAATGCTGTCATGTAGTTTCTTCGTGGCCCTTTTGTTTTTCCTGCAAAATGACTAATCTTTATATAACACAGTATTTAATTCATTATATTATATTTGTATCTTACCTTTCCTTGACTGATATTCAACAGGCCGATGAGCAATCTCGTGATTCTGTTTGCAACATTGGCTTTGAACTTTGTCTCCGCTTTGAGGTTTTCCCGTCACAAAACAACAGCTAGAGGGAAATATGAAGTTTACCAAATCTCTTAGTGCTCAATGTTATACTGACTATACTTCCTCATCTTCAGTATTATCTAACCGCGACGAGATTTCTCTACTATATAATAGACAGATAAATCTTAAACAAGGGTTTGTGACCTCAACCCACGCAGACAGGAAGACAAAATATCTCTTGTTTTCCTCAATCTGTCGTGGCAAGGTCTTTGTTATTTCAAAAACCCTGTGTTATAAGCCTTTACAAACACAACAGTTTTCAACGCCATGTTAAACAACGTAAACAGTAAGGTTTTTTTGACGCGACGTCGACCAGTTCGTTTGAACTGATTTCTGTTTCGCGTAAATTTATTGTTTTTCATTGATTAGGAAATGTAATTTCGCTAATCTGATATTATGTGACTTTCGTTTGTTTGCTTGTTTTTTTTATGCAGGTCGCAATAAAAAAAAAAAGAAAACAGAACGTTTAACTTAGCGTAACGTCATGTGGGGGAGGGGGTGGGGGTTCATGTGCACACCAGGGGTGCTTATAGGGGGATTCATGCTGACGTCATTGTTCACATTGTTTACATTTTTGCTCATTTGCATACGGTTTTGCGTACAGAAGGAAACATGTTAGATATGAATTGACTCCAGGCAGCTAAAGAGCTAAAGAAACTTAATACATGGTGAAATTTTGAGCTCTTTGGGTGTAATATTCAAGGAGATATTGTCTTTCAAAAACTGCAAAATTTCTGGGCGACAAAAACAGTAATGAGCTCATACATACTTGGTCAAATTTTAAGTTTTCAGACCCATGTTGCACAAAAAGTATTCAATTAATCAGGCTCATATTAATTGGTGGAGTTAATCGTACTATGGCCTTTCAATATTCAGAACTGATTCATATGTAGCTCCATCAGAAACTGAATTGCTTATGCTAATGAAGCAAATATTGTAAACAAGGATTCTCCTATTCGGCTCCTGATTATAAGCTAATTCGTGTATTTAATTTTGATTGCTGTTTTGCAATTTTTCAGTGAGGCTTATGTTTTTTTTAAGTTTCAGATTGGAGGACCAGCTAGACAAAGATTCTGTTCTCTTTCTGCTCGGTGGTAGACGAGAGGGAACCTCTGCTCGCAGGGTAGACTATGACTCAACAAACTCTACTAAACATAAACAGAGAAACAGAAAATTAAAACCCGTGGTGCGAAGATCTATTTCACTCCATCAATATGCTTTTAAAAATACCTTGCGTAGATATTTAACATGCCACCGTTCATCAGTAGAAGTGTCTGTCCCTGATTGGGTTGAGTTATAACCAAGTTGTCTCTTTGATGCCAAGACATACTTTGTGCTAGTGATCCCAACGCAAGGACAAGAGACACACAGCTACGCATGGCCCCATGAATTCCTCAAGGAACGACAACATGAAGGAGCTGGAGACAAGAAAACTGGTCAACACTCTGCATAAAAAAATATTAGACTTCTAAAGCATTATCCTTTAAAACTTCACACTTAATTATGATTTTCCCAAATAAAAACCAGGAACAACGACCGAATCAGCACTAAAACAAACAAGCAGAAAGCAAAGAATCAACTGCTGTGATTTTTGGAATGAGACTAAGAAAACAAACTGACAACGAATCTAAAAATTTGAAATGCAGGAAAAGTTGATGTGACGTGACTCGATTTTTTGCCGACTTAATTAAATGTAGATGTGAATGTAGGGGTTGTAAATGCAGTTTCGTTTTGGTTCACTCATTCAGAGAGTGATAAAAACAGAGGCCGAGAACAACGAGGAGGGGCCAAAGACAAAACGCCCTCTATATTGAGGACAAAACAGTGAAGCAAAAACAACAACAAAAAAACCAGCTAAATAGCCTCAAATCAGCCTAGAAACCAAAGGGAACCAAAGAAATACACACCTGAAGCAATATAGGCATACTTTTAGTTCTTAAGGAGTTCAGTATACAACCGTTTTCCCATACAAAAGGGTTCTTGTATTTTTTACTTGTTTCGACTGTTCGTATACATAATGTGAATACTAGTGTTTGTACAGGGACGTTTATTTGCGAACTTGGGCCACCTGTGGTCAGTTGTACCAGGCTCTTGGTTGTACTCATCTCCGTTAAAATGAGTTGTTCCAGTTTGAAGACAAATAAATTTCGGTCACTCGATCTGACCTGGCCCGGAGATCAACGAAACCAATGCGTTCACAATGATTAAATGCCTTGTGTTCATTTTGCAAATTCCCCATTCTTTCAAGTATTATGGACTTAGAGTGATGTCTTTCGAATAAATAAAAAATTCATTCAGCAAATGTCCGCCATGTTTACTGACTTGCCAAGATGGCAAAGATGGCGAGCTTAGTAACCAAGCTTAGAGATGTTATTCACCGCCTAGCTTGGTGAATATAGTATCATAAGCCCAACTTTTCGACCAATCAGCGAGTCCAATTCTTGAATTTCCCTCTGGAGATTATTCTAATTAGCTATTATCAAGTCGATATCAAGAAATACGCTGTTATATGGCACACTAGTCTAAGATGAAAAGGAGACCGAATTTTGCAATACGGACAGCCAAGATGGACGGCTCTCGAATTATTATTTTTTTTCTCGACTTGATTTTCCAAACATCGCAATGAAATTTCTTACTAAGTAGCAAGATTTTTTCCTTCATATTTGGTAGTCTACTTCAGTTCAAACGAAAACAATTTCTTAAGTTTGACGCGCTTAAACCGAGAAGAGATCGTCGCAACACATTGATTTATCAGCTGAAGTCATAAGAGACATTATAATAAATACATTATTGAACTAGCTTGGTCGGTCCGTACAGAAGGTTCGAAACGAACGTTTGTTTCGCTCTGTTTATGAACCTAACCAGCGGTTTGGTCCGTAAATTTACCAAGACACCAATATTTCTTCAATACGGACCTCAAGCTTGTTCAACTGAACAAATATGTAGCGTTGCGCTGATAAATGCAAATTCCACCGGTGATTAATGTTGTTCTCTTCGCCAGACAACATTTCTCAGATGAACAGTGAAGACAAAGAAAGACACGAAACAACATTTTGCTGAACCCTTATCCTAGTCAAGCAACAAACAATCCGAAACCGGATTTGCCTGCTGATGTTATGAACTACACAACAGTTGGTAAGACCAAATCAACATATCGAAACATGAGATAATTTGCCGATTCTTCTTTGGTAGTTCAGTTTAATTTACGATTGTTTATAATGATGAAATACTACGAAAACACTTACTGGGCGGACTGAAGTTTTCAAAGCTCCAAAGACCTCCAAAGCTTTTCTCACATTCAGCAATCACAAATTCTCATTGATGGAGTAATTTCGTTCGTATGAATATTAAAACTGACTTGAAGAGCTGTGACGGGTTGCATTTTGACCGGAATGACGATTTAGCAAATTTCGAGATAATGGGACTCGTGAGTTAGTTAAAGAATAAACTTGGTAAATTACATGTGCATATGGTGTGACAGGAATTGTAAGAAGCTCAAACACTGAACGACATTCGGCATAGCTTATGCTTGTGTTGGCGGTCAGTATCACCATCTTCTTTCGTTTTAGCTAATAACTTTGGAACTTATACATATTCAGCATGTTAACACAAAGCAAACTGTATTTTGAAGAGTACAAAAGCAAACATTTCATACCCAACACTGCACGTAGGTTTCCTTTCCAATATTCAAGCGAGGTACTGCGCGGTTGCATGAACTTGTTTAGCGGCGAACAACGTTCGGCGGAACTTGATACATCCACTGTGAATCCCATAAACTATGTGCAAGTTTTAATCAAACAGTAGCTACCACTTTGCCTATTGTCTTGTTAACTCTACTAATATTTGAATAACAATGAAACCTGGAAATAAGTTACGTCGAGAAAATGACTATTATGAGTTTTAAAGAATTTCATATTTATTTTTCGATACGTATGTCGTGTCGATTGTTTATTTTTCAAGGAAAACTCTTGTGGAAATCATGAAAAACGGCCTTAAATTTAAAGCATTAATTTTTTGTTTGTTTTACAAAAAAGACATCTGTGATGTTATTGCTTTCTCAAGTCCTATTCTGGCGCTACAGGAGGCATGTTTTGAAGCCACGTTAAAATAATTGCAGTTGACCGAGAATTGATAAAAACATTCATATGCAGGTAAATCAGGGAAATTTTTAAACAACAGAAAACAACACCGTCAGTGTTCCTAAGCCATTATTCTTCTTGTAACTTGAATATAAATAAGTTCAAAAACATTCCTACCAACGCGTCGTTTCAAACATGAACTTTTTTATTCATAAGCTGATACAAATGTTTTTTAACTGTAAAAATATATCGCATTTCGAATTCTGACCTTTCTCGACTACAAGAATTCATTTTTATTACGTCAACGATGTTATAAATTCTTAAGAAGCATCAAAAATAGCACACAAATATAATGGGTGAAGTATTTCTTGCTGCTTTTGAATGTTGTCGAGGATGACTTCTAAAAGTTAAGTAGTACTGACAAGGCAACGAAAAAAATTATGTAGCGTCATGGGCCTTCAGAAATAAGCTTACTCATTAGTTCGAGCTAATATCTCTCTATTTTAAAACCCCATTTACCCCCTGGAGTATTATTCTTGCTCACTGTCTAAAAACAAGCATATTTTGTCCCTTTTATTGCGCGAACAAAAGCTACTGCAATCTTTATTTCGTATAATTATAGCTCCTACGACAAATGTCTAACTGAGTGCAGACATACAGCATTTCGAGCTGGCTCTCAAAAGCTTCCATCAGGCTTTACATATTGAGAGGGCTTAGAACTCTGTGAATACAACTTCATCTAAGCTACTTAATAAGCTTAATTACTTTGTCCTTTGTTGGGGGAGGGGAGGGGAGGGAAGGGAAGGGAAGGGAAGGGAAGGGAGGTGGTGAAGTCAAAGTCGAGCAAATCATCAGTGGATACTTTGACTTACATACTTTCACTACTCTTCGAACAGTTTTACTATGGTTGCTTCTTGGGCGCACAAATTACAAATTCCGATGTGAAGTTACCATTAATTACCTTTTATTCTGACTCTTGAGCTGCTAATTGCCTTCCGAATAAATGATAATTGCTTTAAAAACCTTTGCAGTTAAGATATATCTCTATTACCACATCATATAAATTAGTTAACAGCGTCATTTGAAGCTGATGGAATGTTAAGGCAAAAAAGTTGTAATAACTCATAATAATGTGAAACATGAAGTGTTCAGCACGTCGCAAGCATGAGACAAAGAGAAAATTTGTGTCTCCAACAGGATTCGAGCCCATGACCTCCCAGATAACAATCAAGGGTGCAAAGACACTCATGGTGAGCAAGTCTATTTGCGAGGTTCATCCTGTGTGGAGCGCGTCCTGCATGCTGTTAAGACAAGCAATGGTACCATGGGTGATATTACAAAGTTCCAGCTCTTGTCTATCTCTTATTTATGAGGCTTCTAAAACTCATCGTCACTAATTACGTAATTCTCAAAACCTAAATGTGGCATTTTGTCGGAACCTAATAAAATGCAAATTATTGTAATAATTGTTATCCAGTGAAACGATTTTTACAATTTCTCCATATGCATATTCTTAGCTTCCAAGTTTAAAACGTCTTTCCTAAAAGAAGTATGGTCTTTAAGTCAGTCATAGCGCTATAACTTTCAACGACAACTTTCAAAAATAAACTTCCCCCCAGCAAACAATGAATGAACATGGTAAAAATCGGAAAGGCACTTCCGCTTAAAACGGAATTCTGTTAAATTCAAGACGTCAGAAGCCACAAGATAAACAATAATTGTTCAGCAATGAATATTTTATTGCGTGATTCCGCTGGCATTCGGTCATTCCTGCCTTCCGTGACTTAGGAGTTAAAAATATTAAATTTTGTCCAATTGTGCTTGGATTAAGACAGCGACCATCACGAAGGCTCGCTCAGCTTTTGCCACCACACACCAAGATCAAATTCCGCCACACAATAGAGCAACTATTATTAATTCAATAAGTTTAGCTTCCAACGGTTAGCAATTGTTTTTAAAACTCGGCGAGGTATTGGTTGGTATCCCACAGAGACAAGTCTTTAAGTACACTAAATCGTAATTATCGAAAGTTATTCAAACATGACAAAGCAATTTAAACAAATTAAAACAAATTTCAAGTCTTGAAACCCACACAGACATGAAGTTACGGAATGTCAAATTAAAATGTTTGCTTATTCAAGCCATATTCACAGCATAATTACCCAACGGGATTCCATCAGGAATTTTTGTGACTCGCTCGAGCCTCCAGCAATGTCGTCGTCTTTAATTATTTTAGTCACTCAGTCGGGGCAGTCCGTTCACAAGAGAAGCGAATTGTTTCTGTCGAACCATAAAATCAGCATACGATTTGCAGTTTGATTGTCCTTTACATGACAAATTTCTTAATTGTTTGTTAATGTTAATAGGATAAGGGAAGATATGAACAAGAATTTGTTACCCTGAACTATTCATACTAGCTATGTTGTAACGTAGTAAATAACGCTGCCAGTACGCATAATGTTTGGAGCAGAAGCTAGTATAGATCATAGATTGGTGAGAGTGTTCAGAAGTGAGGTACGCTGCACAATGCTGCAAATCCGAGGATGTCAACACTGATTTACTGAGTAACGCGGCGTCCAACGGCACGAATTAGTTGACACGAAGAGTGCTCGAGCATGTTCTTTCACACTAATCTTGCCACACTTTTTGATTCGTGAGTTGTCGATTAACTATTATTTAAGGTTAACATCACAAGAACTCCGACACATTTTTAAGTTTCTGGATCGGGACAATAATTAGTTAGAAGCTCTATGTACTTCCAAGCTGGAAGATTGCCTGGTAAACTCAAGTATGTGTCTCATAAATGGAACATGAATTAATCACAAGGTCAACATAAACGAAAACACCTAAAGACACATGTTGTGCAAACATCTAGTCTGATAGTTTTCAACTTTTTTCTCTTGTTCCTGCCTTAGCAAAGTTGCAGTTCTTGTTTTCTGCTGCACTCAGTTATGTTTGCTCGGTTATACAGATGGCGAAAGATTCGCTGAAGCGGTCCGAATATTCTAATTTGTTTGAGTAGTGTCGATAGCTATATCGACATGCCTACCTCACAACCTAATTGAAATTCAAAGAAGCTCTCTTTTCGAGGCAATACGTTTGATAAACAAACGAACATTTCCTAGCTAGCTCTACCAGAGTAAAATACAATCGACCTAAATTCGCTACTTCACTTCAGTACATCAAATCTATTAACTCTACCAATAGTTAAAGTTAGTCGACTTACTTGTACCCTTATGATAAACCTGTTGTCCTGACCAAGTGTCAGGCGCTGGCTCCAGCTTAGTGCCTGTTAGAAAGATCTTTCATGCTGTGAGATAGCTTCGCCGACATTTCTTTCATGTTCCATCAATCCATTTCATAAGTAATGAGCTTCTAAAACACGTATTAACGACCGTCTCGCTCCAATGCCTTGTTTAGAATGCATTACGCCATCGAAGCAATGAAGGGAAGCGAGTCGTAAACGCAGTAAATGATTTCTTTTAAAAGATTAGGACGCGTTAATCGTTTCAACAAAAGATTTTGAATAATGAATAGAAGGTGTCATTTCTATGTTTGCTTTGCTCATTTTCGAGGGGTTGTACCCAGTTAGATGCAATCGGAAATCAAATATACGATTTCTGATTGATTGTAATTAAAAAAATAGAACGAAAAAAAAAAAATCCTAACCAAATTACTGAAAAAGTTGCGGACTATAATATGGGTGACTGTCGATAACCAATATAAGAAGTGATATTTTTCATTGAAGTTTATATGTAAAACATCAAACTATCGTTAAATTGATATTCAAGAAGGAGTTCTTTTCAGCTAGTATTTTCGCAAAATAGTGAGTTCTTAGGTTACAAGGAAATTGCAAAATTCTGGTTTAAATTGCAGTCAAATCTTTTTATCTCAATGTCAATTTTAATCCCATGGGAACAAAAGGTTACTCTCTTTTTGAGGTTAAAAGCATTTTAATAATGGAGACCCCAGTGTGCCTTTGTTGACTCATAATTTTTATGATATATTTTCCGGAGTAATCTTAAGGCTGTATAATAATTACCAGCTGCCTATTGAGCCGCTGACCAATACTGACAACTCAACTAATTGGAAGATTTCAATTTTAATCATAAGTGAGCTTTTAACACGTATCTAGTAAGAGGTTGTTTCAAAAAAATCTTATTGAGTGTAAATTATTTATTATTTTAGTCTCGAAAAATTACTGTTGTTCTAATTTACGTCACCAAATGTCTTATCTTACTCAAAATCAAGTCTTAAATGTCTTAAAAATATTTCCGTTCAGTTCTGGCAAAATCTTTAACGTCCTTGGAACACGAATTACCATTTTCCCCCAAAATAAATAGTCGGTCGACACAACGCAAAGGACCAGAAATGCTTGAATAAAACTCTAGGAAATCACACGCTTAAAGGTCTCAAAGTTATTTCAAGTTTAACAAGGTAAAAATATGGCTGCATATTTGAAAAAATAATAGAATACAAATAAGAATAAACGCACCTCTATCAACCCTGTGGTTTTCCATTGGTGGGTAACTTTATCTGCCAGCCTTATCAGAGACTCTTTGAGTGATAAGAATCACGTACAATCCACGACGTAAATATCGCCAGTGTTTTGCAAGCTGAGTTGAAAATAATTTCCGTGTTGTAAAATAAATAAGACATTGCCAGTGGTCATGCTGAAAATAATCCATGGGATATTACCATGAACAGAAAGTCTCCGCCACTCTGTCCATTAGCTAGCCACCCAACAGGAAAACAGAAAGGTGTTAATGGAATGTGCCTCTTGTAAGTAAACTGTTTAAAAGGTCAGTTGAAAACACTTAATAACAATCCAGCAAAACAGCAAAAAGATGAATCATACACTTAACAATCAATCATATATATCGGACTGTGATCACCTACGATTCAGATAAACAAGGTTTCCTCTTCAGTAGCTCGTGATATTTTCGCTCGGTTATGTCGGTTTGCTTATGTCCATAAAGAAGACCTAAAGAAGAGACTATTGCACAGCGGTCGAAAAAGGCAAAAACAAACATAAGAGAGTCCCAAATGATTCATGCAAAGCCAGATACGGTTACGATGACCAAAACAAAACTCTTTTTCATACTAAGACTCCCTCAAACCAGTGCGGGTTAAACACAAGAATATTTTACCAATAATATCGCTGATGTATTCTAGTATCCATTTGAGCCATACGTTTGCATATAGGGAGACAGAGAGTCTGGTAAATGAATTGAGAAGCAATTGTGACTACGTTTTCTAATTGTAAAAGTACTTGGAGCTAAAAAATGTACCCGAAAAAAAAGAAAGAAAGAAAGAAAGAAAGAAAGAAAGAAAGAAAGAAAGAAAGAAAGAAAGAAAGAAGGAAAGAAAGACAGAAGGAAATATATATAATCAATGACTTTGGGTCCCATGCACAATACCTAGCAGAAATTTTAAAACGCAGCTTTATTTTTCGGTTACGCTCACTATCCACGCTAATCCGTCACCAAAACGGAGCTTTTCGAAAACGTTCTTCAAACAGGAGGAATTTGAAAACGCCGGCCTTGCGTTCCAGTGTGGACAGAAAACATTTTGAAAACAGAGCTTTTGGAAGAAGGTGACGTCATCATGATCATGTGATTTCCTTGCCCGAGTTTTCCTCAAACACAAATCCAAAATCACCGGTGATTGGTGCGTTTTCAAATTTCTCCACCGTTTTATGGACGTGGCCTTGCTTTAGTATTTGGTGAGGTTTACATAACACACACAAACGAGAATTATTGCACGTGTAAAGGAAGCATGTAATGGTCGTATTTTGGACGAGCTTTTAGCTCATAGACGTTGCTTGTCTAAATAAATGATTGATTAATTAATTGAGGATAAAAAGAAAATTTTAAACTGCTATCGGCATATCTGTGTTCAAGTCTTTGTGTCGAAAATCCACAAACCCATTCGCCGTCTCTGCAAGTAAAATTGCTGAAATGGCTGAACGTTTTAATGCTTTTTCTGTGTAACAATGTGTTCTACCTTACCCGCGTTATGGCTGTAGTTAAACAATGTTGCATAGAGTAATAACTCGTGCTACACAAGGCCAAAAGAAAGTCATTGTAGTTTAATTACACTCTTTTTTTTTATAAGGGTACATTTTATAAGTATATCGGAATTTTAAGAATAAACCCGAGGCTGAGATTTTGAAAAGTATTCTGAATAGTATTTTGAATGTTGAAAATGTTTAAATACAATACATTAATACGTTTTTAACTAAACCGTATGAAAATTCTTCTTTCTCGGCTAAACGGCAAAACAGCCCCAAAAACAACAACAATAAAAAAGAAACAGTACTAGCGTTTGACGCTAATAACATTTCTGTAAGAGGTTATGTGTGTTACATCAGGCTTTATTGCCTGCAGTCTGGCTCCAAAATGACTTCAACGTCATCAGAGAACAAATATAACCTGACGTTGTGCCGGAGGAGCCCTTTTTGTATTCCTTTAATCTAAGAATATTCACAAGAATATTTTGAGCCTAAACCCAGCAAAAAAATAAGAATATTCAGCCTTAGCCGGAAAAACAATATTCTTATATGTAAAAAAGAATGTTGGAAAAAATCCCCCAATTCAATTCGCAAACCGTCTAAAGAAAGTTGATGTCGTTGACAAAATATAAGCTTTGAAAGTTCCACAAAGATTGCGAGAAGGACGAGCGACAAAAAGGTATATTTTATTTTGAAATAATATAACTTTTCTTTCTTATTGTTATTTTGACACATTGCCATATGCATGGATCTCGCTTTCTGCTCTACAGTGTTCTAATTGAACCAATTTATCATTATTTCGGTAACATGAAATTAACCAGAGCTTAGGCAGAGTTTTCGGCGCTCATTTTCTTCTTTTTCTCCACGAGGCATTTGAAAGCACAGAAACGTTAGCCTAAGACCACGCACGGAAAATAAAATTCATTTTCAGATTCAAGCAACAATTAAGGTCCTCACACCAAGAGTAATTATTCAATAAGTCTGTGTATATACAAACAATAGGGGTTCTACTCGAAATAGTGTTTTTAATTTTTAATGGTGTGAATATATCAAAATAGGTTTCAACCCCAGTATTTCGTTGATTATCTTATATTTTATGCTTAAAAAGCATACTATTCCGGCGGAAAACAGAAAAACAATACACGTATTCCGGCTTTCGAATGGGAATTAACTTTTTGTGCCTTTTAAATTTGTCATTTGTCTTTCAAACATTCGCACCGCCTATAACTTTAATATTTATTGCTAGCAGGCCTGTAACTGCGTGAGAGGTACCGCGTCTCGCTTTCTTAGCTTACGACGATCTAATTATCTTTAAATGGCTGAGTCCGTATCACTTTCAGAACGCCGGTCGGAAAGCAAAATTGTGAGTATATTTCCAAAGCATTTTTATTTATTACATACAAAGATGTTTACGTTTCATGTTTGAAATAACACAATGGGGAACAAGAAAGGCGGCTATTGTTGATGTTCTTGACATTCAATAAATCGTACCAAAGTTGTGAATTGTTGATTTTCAACTCCAATTAGAATGCAAGACCGTCGAAGTAAAGTGCATAAACAAATTCTAAATTACAAACATATGAAAGTGATTCCCTGGTACTTAAATTCTCTGAAGACAAAAGTCTGTTTCGTCGTTTTTCAAGAAAAAATTACATTATTTGGAACGGTATTGATCTCTCTTCGCCTTCCTATCTTTTGCATCAAAATTCAATAGAGAAATGAAAAGAAATTCTTGCTGATTACTATCGTCATTGTCATGTTTGACGCAAATTACAATAATTCAGTTCTACTGGTGAGAAAAAACCGAAAACAGGGGGCAAAATATACGGCCCGCTAAATCAAAAACAATACTTCAACATCAATGTTTCGTTCGACCCCGATGGAAAGTTATCGATCAGTGTTTGGTGACAAGCAGGCAAGCAAGAAAGATATTGGAACGTAACCTAGCTATCTATCTTAATTTTTCCTGTTCTAAGTCGGAAATTTGGAATAATGTACCACGAATTCACTGTAGATGTCGAAGAAGAATAGGATAAACAATGTAAGGGTATTCAAGCCTCTAAATTTCGTTTACAGATTAAAAATTGTGTCAAAGATAAAAAATTTATATCGAACAAGGACTTATGAGAACACCTTCTCACTCCGAGAGAGCTGTAACAACACCACTGCCCGATCCATCACCTTCCCTACGAAATATGACATTACGTGGCTTAAAGACAAAACTGTAATAAAGAAATAAAGAAGCTATATACTCACCCACCACATCTAAATATTCTGCAGAGAAAGGCTTGAATTAGCAATGTTTCCAAAACACGTGAACAACCCGCCGGGTTTGTAGTTTAAGCGGTCCAACTCATACAAGCCTCTTTCAAAAACAGGCCGGAAGAATACTGTAAACAATTGATTTCGTCGGTTTGTCAGAGAACATAATTGTTCAGTGAGCTGTTTAGAATCAGTCGCCACTGAAAGGGTATACACACGGATATTAAGCTTCCTATTGACGAAATAACCCCTAATAAATCAGATATACAGATCCTTTGACGGAATAATAAAGCGGTAGAGCACGTCCTTGGGTTCAGCTCAAGTTATCATGACTCGAGAGCTTTCCTCTTTTTTATTCAAGGATTATCTGACAGTCTATTGTATTTAAATACCTTACCCTCGAATATTTAAAGAGTTTTATCACCGTGAGCCGTAAGGAAAGAAAGGAAAGATTGCATTTCATAAAGATAACTGAAATAAAAAAAACACTTCAAGGTTATTACATAATAACAATCCCTGTCGCATATAACTAGATTTTTTGTTTTAACCCCAAATAATTGTGCGAACAAATATTATTTCAAAGTATAACGCAGAATTGCGTGCATAACATATGTTTAATAATATAGGGCTAGTTCCTGGCCGCTTTCACGAAAACATTAAATTCACAAAAGAATATAAAAATAGAATTCTGACATCTCTTTATTCAAATTGGGTCAGTCTCGAGAGAATGATATGGGGGTGCGATTCTTTTTTCCCGCGTTAATACGCGCTAAAAACCGATCTCACAGGCTAAGTAAACACAGTGGTATTTCATATTTGTTGGCTCCTTTAAAAAAATATTAAAAAATGTGCCAAAATCAGCGTAAATGAAAATTTGAAAAAAAAGAAAAAATTCATTTTGATAACGCCTGATATTAATATCTTCATATATGTAAATGGTGATTTGTTGTTAAGTCGGACAACCTTATCTACTACATTGCATTGCAAAATTTGCCATAATTCATGCTTCAAACTCAGTGCGTTTGCATAATCCGGTTATGTGCGTTTTGGTTAAGATCGATAAACCATGCTGGTTTCTTGAGATATATGTGTGTATTAACTTTCACGTTATTTTTGACATTTTTTGATTAATTAGGAAATGGGAAAATCGTAAGAGTTTTCGTTTTCAAGTCGGAAAAAAAACAACAACACCCGTTTAATTAACTAACAACGACATAAGCAGTAACTTTACAGGTGACAATGGCAACTTTAAATTATACTAGAAACAAAATTGTCTTCACGTAGTTCAGTCGTGACCTTGAACTCTTTTCTGCTCGACGCTTATACAGTAGAATGTCCTCAGATTAAGGTATTTACTTGAAACTACAAAGATATATTGCCGTAATAAATTATTAGACTTTATGAGTCAACAAGTTCTGTAATTGTAAATTTAAATTATAAACGATTAGAAGCCTTTCTCTAGATTCACGCAATGCTGTATGTTAAAAACGTTCAATCACGCAGTGACGTCTTAGTTACCCATCAAGCTTCCGAACAATAAACATGGCGGCGCGCGGGAAATTTGAAATCTTAAAAAATTCGAAGCGAAACGCTCAGCATTCAAAACAGACAAACAATCATCGACTTCAAATCACTGAAACAGTTTAAACACAAACATAAACTTGTGATTAGGAACAAATCTGTATTAGCCAAGATTCCCTTTAAAGTAAATTTCTTGATAACAAAACCTTCAAAGTTGCAATAACGTATCTTAACCATATTCTTTTTTTTAAAGTCTTATCAGTTGCCAGTTCTGCTCATCCATCTACGAATGCTTTGAGGGCACGAGGTTTAGTAGAAGTCGCCATGCTGTCTAAAAGTCCGGAAACAGCTTGAGAAAGACTATCTAAAACAGCTTTAATTCGTTGTTCTTTAATATCATTATCTTTTTTACTTGTGTCAGGATCGCCGTGATCACTCCCCTTTTCTTCCTCACAAATCGACCTTCTCTTCATCTTAACCATGCGGCATTCGTTAACGAACAGAAATATCCATATTATAATGAAAGCTCAATTACAAATCTCATATCTCGAGCTCGTAATTCATCAGTCATTGTCGCGCCATGGGACGCATAAGGCCTTAAAGCTTGTAAATACAGGATTCAATACATCTCGAATGAAACCACCACCCTCTTGACAGGGATTTGGTTCTTTTTCGTGGAAAAAATATTTGGTTCAGCGGGACTCACAAGAGCATCCTTCTATATCACTTTAATTTACTTCTATCTTCTTCGGAGATTGCCGTATTTTCCGTAAGCCAGCTGTAAAATAATCTGCCCTAGTATGTGTATCTGTTGTGGAGTAGCGATCTTAAGGAGAAACAGACGCTGGTGGAAGGAGCTGGAGGAAATCAAGATTGTTCTTAGTACTTGTGATATCATCACAGAATGAGGGTAGTAAGAAGCCAATCTTCTTTAGAGGGATTTTAGGGATTTAGAAGAAACTGAATCTCTGTTAATTTTTAAAACAATGATTAAGGACCTATTTTAGTGAAAGCTCTTAGAATTTTTAAATTTTGTATATAGTTTTCATCTTACATACATCGTAGTGTTTTTAGGACTTTAATTGTTATTTTAATTCTATTTGCTGACGCGTTTACGCTGGCTAAATATGTTTATATTATCATTATTATTATTATCATTATTATCATAATTATCATAATTATCATAATTATCACAATTATCATAATTATCATAATTATCATAATTATCATAATTATCATTATCATTCTTTATGAGCTGACCAAAGTTTTACATACAGACAGAGAGACACACAGGCAGACGGACATATGGGTGGACATACTTTTTTTAAATTTAATTACTCTGTATATATTGCATTACAATTACAGAATACTTACATTACAAAACTTACAATTTACAACACAATACTAAAATCGACTTATACACCTCTAAGACGGTGAGGGCCATCGAGTATTTGAAAAGAGATTTAACAAATCGAATGTGGTTTAGCGTGGTCTGTACTCTTATCGACAACGATACGCGTCATCACAGTGGTCAAAATGCTAAACCACATTACGATTTGTTTTTTACCAAAACAACAACGTCTAAGAAAATTTTTTTTTTTCAGAGCGTAAGCAGAAAAAGGCATTGCGTGACACTTTGACACATTGACGTTGAAAATAATTTTTTCAACAATGGTTAACATTTCATAAAAAATAATTATATTACTTGGAGGTGAGTCTAAATTAAATGTTACCCATCTCCTACAGTATTTATTCAAAGGATGTCTAAAACATGTCAAAGCTGTTAATGCGAACAGCTATACAAAAGAGCTTCTCAATTAACATCAAACGAATTTTAGAACTTTAATTTCTTAATTCAGTTTCCAAAGGGCCAAAATGAGCGATTGCCTATAAAAATGTACTCAAACTTTGAGTTTGTACTTTTGATGACTTCTCACTCATAAAAGGGAGTACGAAACATTCTTCACAAGTTCCGGTAGGAACGCTTAATTACTCAGTTTTCGAAAATGGGCATTATTTGTTTATTGTGGCAATTTAATACTTCATTTTAATGCGTCAAGGAAAGATGAACAGATGTATTTAAAATACTTTATATTTAGGAAATAATGATATTCTATTACATCAGTGTTTAAAAGTTCCTCGGTGATGAGCAAGTAAAACGCACGCTCAAAAAATGGAAACCTGGTTTTGGATTCTTGGCTGGTCTCTTTCCACCCTAACGATGGCTGGAAATGGATTTATTATCTTCCTTGTTTGCAGCAAACGGCAGCTTCGCACCAAACCAACGCGTTTGTGGTTTCACTGGCAGTGGCAGACTTCTCTGTCGGGATGAGCGTTGTTCCATCAATGTTCTTCTGTGAGATGGCAAATGGGTGCAAGCGACAATTTTTCTGGATAAGGTCTCTAAGGTTGCTGTTCACCTACGCGTCAGTGATGAACTTGTGCAGCTTAGTAGTGGATAGATACATTGCAGTTGTCAAGCCTTTCAAATACCTAACCTTCATGAAGCGCCGCCGTGTAATTCAAATGGTCTCCTTATCTTGGGCAATCCCACTCGCCAATAGAATTGTTTTCTTACTGAACCATTTTATTTTAAAAAAGCCTCATTTCTGGAACTTTCTGTTTTGGGTAACGGTGATATTTTTTGAGCTTCTTCCCTGTTTTATTTTGATAGCGAGCTTCGCATTCATGTTACGAGTTATTTATAAGCACGCGCGAGCCGCCCGCACCAGAGCAAGACAGTTACGTTTCAACCATCATCGCGTTTCGTTTAAAATTCAAGAAAAATCCGCGGTCAAAATAATGGCAGTTGTTATAGGCTTCTTTTTACTGTGTTACGGATTTTATATTCGCTGTTCGTTTGTATTTATTTTCAAAATCGTCGTATGTAATGATCAGGAATATAAATTACCTCTGTTAGTTTTAAACTCCGCCATTAATCCTGTAGCTTACGCTTTTTTCAAGAGAGACATTAAGAAGGAGATTAAAAGACGCATCTTTTGTGTCATCCGTGAAGCGTGAAGCGCAAGGCTTTTCATGAAACATAGGAACAATTGTTTTAGTCCAGAAAACTCCTGTAGGAGTGTCTTTATTTATTGTCGGAATAAAGAATTGGTATTTATCATTAGCTATATAGTAGACTTGGAACAGAAATATACTTAGAATGTTAAGAGATTAATTAAAATGTTTTACCTCTTTTAGCAGCCTTCAATTCAATTTTAAACAACTGATTACGAGGGGAAAAAGACTTAATAAGCTTTTACAGTGATTTGACTAAAACTTAGCTTTGGACACTGTCAAGAGAACCATCCATGGAATACATTTTTTATCTGACAGAAAAATAAAAGCGCGGTTGTAAAATAAGGTGGCTGTTTAGTTGGATCTATATCATATAACAATATGCCTTATTTGTTTCCAAAACGTGGAGGCGAAAAATGCATAAAACGCATATAAAACAATAAAGAAATGGTGTTTCCCACCAAACCTAAGCGAGCTGCATGCCTTTTCAGAAGCGTTTCTTTTGTTCAGTCTTGTCAGTGCAAAACGGAAAAACAAATTGTTCGCAATTGATTCGCAGTGTACCTGTATGCCGTGTGAGGATTTATTTATGTTGCTTTCGACGTTTATTTTTGTCTCTTTTTGTGCATATTTCTTGAAATATTTACTCGAAGGTTACTCGAAGGTTTAATTTTCAGCATTTATGATCATTTAAGATCATTTTACTCAGGTGCTTTATTCTGGGGTGCAAAAGTTAATACAACAATATTAGTGTCCACAATTGCTTGACAGTTCTGACAGCAAAATTCAAAGGATATAGTTGACCGCAAGCGAACCCACGTCATTGAAGTCGGGTGGCTGACCACTCAATGATTGGACAAGGCCGAGCTCATTACGAAATGATTTTAATAAGGCATATTGATATATGGTATCGCTCCAACTAAGCAGCCACTTTATCTAACAACACGCTTTTATTTTTTTGTTTTGCTCTTCGCTTTGCTCCGAGGGTTTTTCTCTGGGTTCTCAAGTTTTCCTCTCTCCACAAAACCCAACATCTCCAAATTCCAATTCGACCAAAATAGAAGACTCGCATAAAAACCAGCGAAGGCTGATGTGGCTTCCTCTCTAAATATCGTCAGT
This sequence comes from Orbicella faveolata, assembly GCF_042242905.1. NCBI lineage: Eukaryota > Metazoa > Cnidaria > Anthozoa > Scleractinia > Merulinidae > Orbicella > Orbicella faveolata. The sequence continues at coordinate 1,582,966 of NW_028301566.1, forward strand.
TTTTTTTTTTTTTTTTACAAAAACAAAAAATGTCTGTGCCTATTATGGGCTAATTGCACCGGATGTTTTACAGCTATGAACACCTGTATTTTTATTTTTAGCTATAGCCAAGGCACATCTTATTTGGGTCTGAAAAAGACTTTTTCGACGAAGTAAATCTTACAAGTAAGAGAATTTACTTTCGTGCTACTTGACTTGAAAGAGAGTCAATTGCGAAATTATTGTAAAAGTTATAGTTAGTGGGAATTATCTGGTTAAAAGTGTTTTCCGCGATGTTTCAAAATTAACAAGATAAACGATTCATCGCCGCTTTAGCTTAGTTGTACTCGAAGGAAACTACTTAAAATTACCGTACAATTGCAATTTGCTAAGATGGAGAAACACCAAAACAAGCAAAAATCGCACAGGTATAGTTAAATGCCGGTTAACTCAGTCCGAAAATTAGAAATTCATGAGAAGAGTCACAACATGTCTGAAACAGGTCAAAATTAACTCATCAACTTATGCTAATTGTTACAGCTGATAAATTCTTTTCAATAAACATCAAATGGATGTTCTCGGCTGCAGATCCTTTTCATTAACTGTCTTGTTGAATTAGAATAAAAGTTCTAACAGCACCCAGTTTTACTTCAGACGGTTCAAGTCTCCCTATATAAAAAACCTTTTCTAATCTTGAACTATAGTTAATATCAGACTTCTACATGTTCGTAACATGCCGGCCAACATGCATATGCGGGCGGCTGCCACAATGTCACGTTCTTCGTGCTTTCTTAACCCTTACAGGGAGACATTCTAGACAAACCCCACGTTTTCGCACAACCATCGCAAACAATAAGGGTCTTATGTTCGCTAATCGCGCCTGCTAAACAGCTCGGGACTGCCGCATTTTCGTTGATTTACACCGTTATAGATTGTGCTATTTCTTTCGTATCCAGTGTATCATACGGATCGAGTAACGCGCCACGAGACGAGATAAAAAGCCTTCAGAAATAACAACAGTTGCTACCCCCGCATTTTTAACCTTTTCATCCTGGTTGATAACGGTTGAGTAAGTTTATAAACCATGTCAACCAAAAACTAATCGTCCCAACTGAACGCGAAAAAACTCATCTAACAAAACGGCGATCGAACACAAACTAAATTTCTGAAGTATTGGCTGTTGAAATAAAAAAAATTGTTAAAATTAGGCCTTCTTTGTTTTTGCTTTATATTTTGTCAGTTATAAATTCAGAAACATTAGCCACAAGTGCAGTTAATTAATCGGTATATCAACCATGAACATAAATTGATTATTATCCCATTATTTTAATACGTCAGTATAATGCGTCAAGAAAAAGTGAATAGATGTATTTAAAATTATATTACGAAAACAATTCATATCATTCAGTGTGTGGGAGTTCCTCAATGATCAACAAGTAAAACTTGAAAAATGGAAACCTGGTTGTGGTGGACTCTTGGCTGGTCTCTTTCCATCCTAACGATGGCTGGAAATGGATTTATTATCTTTCTTGTTTGCAGCAAACGGCAGCTTCACACCAAAACCAACGCGTTTGTGGTTTCACCGGCAGTGGCGGACTTCTGTGTCGGGATGAGCGTTGTTCCATCAATGTTCTTCTGTGAGATGGCAACTGGGTGTGACCCACAGTCTCACGAGATCAATTTGGTGAGGTGGCTTTTCGGATTCGCGTCAGTGGCGAACCTTTGCAGCTTAGTATTCGATAGATACATTGCAGTTGTCAAGCCTTTGAAATATTTGACTTTTATGACGCGCCGCCGCGTTATTCAAATGGTTTCCGTATCTTGGGGCATCCGAGTTGCCCATGCTACGATTTCCGGACTATACTGGTATATTTTTAAAATATTTCTTTTATTTAATATCAGTTTTTGGGTATCTGTGATATTTTTTGAATTTCTTCCATGCCTCCTTCTGATATTTTGCTTTTCATCTATGTTATATGCTATTCGTACTCGCACCCGAGCAAAGCAGTAACGTTTTAACCATCACATTTTGTTTGAAACTCAGGGGAAATCCGCAGCGTCGGTTAAGTTAATGGCAGTTGTTATAGGCTTGTTTTTACTATGTTATGGATTTTATATTCGCTGTAGTTATTTTAAAAAATGGTGAATGTAATGATGAGGAATATAAAATACTATTAAACTCCGCCATTAATCCTGTAGCTTACGGTTTTTTAAAGAGGGACATCAAGAAGGAGATTAAATCATGTATCAGTTGCGAAAAGGAAAGAAGTTAGGTGCTGCCTGTCCTGTTAACAACTGTTTTACTGTAGAAAGTTAGAATAACGAGCGGAAAGGAGATATTGAGAGAAATGCTATCAATTTATTTTCGAGGTTATGTTGTCTTTGAAAGTATAACTTTGCAAGGGACACCGGCTGTTATAGGAGTTTTGGCTCTGTAAAGAGGATTTCCATAATGTATATTCTACTCTTAACAAAAAAAGAAAATAAAATCATATGGCAAAATAAGGTGGCTTTGCATTTGATTAGAAGAGCGAATATGATATAAGAATATAGCCTGTCTGTTTCCAGTGGAAGAGGCCAATATTGCAGAAACAATGACAAAAACTAAGTATTGGCGTTTCCTACACAAATCAAGTGTATGTGTATTTCCTGTAGCCCATGACCAGGAATTAACAACTAATAATTAAGGAATGCTATGAGCTGAATGCCTTTCCGAAGTGCTCCTTATGTTCATCTTATTGCAAAACCGGTAATAAACCGATCAGCAAAAGTTGTATTTGATCGAGGACCGGCGTATGCTGCCTTCGACCTTTGTTCGCTTTTTTTGTTGTTGTAGTTTTTTTTTTTTGGTATATTTTTTGATGTGTACATCCTAAAACTTCCACAGCTATTCGTCTCATGATTAGCAAGACTAAAAAAGACTTATTTTTTCGGGGCATAGAAAAGGTGGTTTAAGGTTTCGTTTTTCAGCTGTTATGACCCCTATAGTCAAAAGCTTTGTCTCTGCGGTTCGCTAATTATTAAAGCAATATTAGTTTTTTGACAATTACCGACATTTCTGACGGCAGACTTCAAAGAATATAAAAGACGTAGAAGCAAAACAACTTCATTGAAAGTGGCTTGTTGCCGTTTGATTGATTAAGTAGAAACTCAACACATAATAATTGTCTCTAACAAGTAGTTATCGTTCTATACTAATTGCACCGGATGTCTTAACTCAGTAAACACCTGTGTTTATGGTTTTAGCTTTAATTTAGCACAGGACCTCTTGTCCGTTTTATTTCTCTCCACAACAAGTCATCTTTCTATCGAAAATAGTCATGAGAATAGGAGAATTAACCAAAATGTTGACAGAGAATGATTAATAAACAAATGATTTTGAAAGTTATTATTCTGGCTATTTATATCTTATTCAGTAGTGTTTTGTCTCTTTTTCCTGCAAAATTAAACATTAAATTGCGTTTTGTCAACAGATGAGCTTCGTTTGCTCGGAGCATCACAAAACAGAGATCAACCACGCGTTGACATGTTTCAAAATTAACAAAATAAACACTCTCTGGCTGCTTTTATAGTTTAGTTTTAGGGAGAAAGGTATACTAAGGTAGAGACGGTAGAGAAACATCAAAAAGGTAATATTAAAAGTAAACAAATCAAAGGAGACCTATCGTCAAACTCGTGGATTAAGAATCTAGAGATGAAAAATGTTGGTGAACTTGCAATTACTGGTGTACGTATTTTTTAAGGCTGTCAAAACAAGCCGGGGTCGTACCACACAAGGTCGCACTTATCTCACAAAGTGAAGGCTTTTTTCGTTGGCTTTTGTTGCACACATATTACAGAATAGCTAGGGTGACAAAATTGCAGGTGAACAGAGAGTAGTAAAGGCTAAGGGCTCTTTGGTCACAGAGGACACTCGAGCCAAAGAAATCATAGAGTACTCTCCTCCTCCTCCTCCTCACCGCCCCCCACCACACACACACACCCAGATCTTGATGTTGATGTTTGTCTACCTGCTGGGGAAATTTACAAGTATTCAAGTCGTACGAGCATACACACCTTTTTCATTGCATTTGACTCAAGGCTATAGGTAAGGTTTCTTATGAGACAGCACTTCTTTTCCAATGTAGAACCGCTTGTCTCTCTATATATTGCACGTAAAGTACATCAAAATAAGTAGCCTCATTTGCAAGCATTTTCAGCGTTGATCCAAAAAATCTTTTCACCCATAAATATGTGCTCCTACGAGCTCACGGAGGGGTTTCTTTCCCTTTGTTATCTTTTCAATCAGGAAGAAAAATTGTAAACACAAGACAAGGTAAAAATCATTTAAGCTTATCAAAATCAAGTATTTGGGAATTTTTTTCCAAGTTTATGTGCATATCACATCCCACTCAGAATTCAAATCAATATACTAAAATAAACAAGACAAGTATAGAGAACACAACTTTAATCTAAACTTAACTGGATGTCAGTTGAACGTGGACTATTCAACATAAAAAACTTTAGTTCTTTTAGCTGCAAAGCTCTGAACGAAGGTCCCGCTTGATTGAACGTTGGGTCTCACAGGAGATCTAATCAGCGAACTTGAAAAGTTTAGATGTTACTAAACTATAAAAATGAAATTACAATATTATGTAATGGTGCCGATGTTTGTCCTGGTTTCGTTCATTGAGAAGTGTTCGTTTCGCTCATATAAGTTCATTAAGGTCCTCGAATAAGACACATTCTCATCAAAGCTTACCACATTAATAGGTTACTTTCCAGCAAACAAATGCTCATCTCCTGGTCGTTTTGAACGCCTGGACGAGTCAAATGCTCATGAAATTCAGCGTTCAAGTTGGCCATAGTACTAATTCGAACATTCGAAGTCAACTCCACTTCAATTTAGCGAAACACCTAACATTAATGGTCGTGTAAAAGCCACAAAATCATCAATTCGGGCTGGCACGATGCATGCTTAGAGTAGTAACCGCGCAAACGCGATAGCGAGGCTCGCGCTGACTGCACGGTCACTATTTCAATATGCCGTCGGGCTCGGTTACTATTCCAACATGGTGTCGGGCTCGGGTGCTCTCGTTCGGGCCGACTAATTACGAACAGTGTCTACACCTGAGTGAGTGAGTGAGTGAGTGAGTGACACATTTGCATATCGGAGTCCCCGCAAGAAACACGTTTCTACGCTTCGCGTAACCACGAGTTTAAAATTGAATCAGTAAGTTGAAATTATAACCTTGCAGATAATCGAAGATAAAGTTCGTCATTTAAAGCAAAAGCAAATAGGTCGATCTATTTTTACGTGTTTAGTTTTAGTCTGCCAACAAACGTTTACAGGATATTAAAGAGGCGCGATCGCAAGGGGGAGCTAAGACAGCTCCAGCTTCTTCTCTTACTCTTGTTTTGTTTGATCTTGACATTGCCTTGAATTTTTGAGGGTAAAATTAAAGATACACTAAATTTATAAAGTCTGATATGTAGTGCCTGATGGACTGCAACGTCAGAAGACACTGAAAGACCAGACAATTCCGAACCGAAATTTAACTTTGAACTCAGTACCTTGGCTCTCCAAGGGATCAACGAAGGTTTTTCGTTTAAAGAGAAGCACATTTTTTCCAAACCTTTCTCTTTTCTCCATAATGCTGTCCAATTGACCTATCCTAGTCTCTAACAAGCAAAATTTGGCTCGATGAAGGATTTTATGGATTTTTGGTTAATTAAATAATTCACGTATTTTCTGTTGCTATACTTTCTACAATAGCGTAACTCCGTCTTGCACTTTATTAACACCCACACAATCCGCAAACTCCGCTGCTAATTTTGGGGCGATCACGCAAAAACCCTTTGCCACCCTCTGGAACACGCTGAATATTGAAAGAGATATTTCGTGTTGTTTTGCCACCCGACCAAACAAGCGTCAGTAAATAAATATTCCAAATGTTGAGCGGATCGTTTGAGGCAGATTTTCCATCAACTGGTTTCAAGCGTTGCAATATAATTGAATTTGCAGCCATTCTGGCTCCAGCGATAGTATATTTTAAATGGCAGATTGAAAAATAAGAGAATCTAGACGTTTTGCAATGCCTCCTATGGTGGCCCTCCTGGTAATCCTCTAATTGATAAGTTTTGGATATCTCCGCTATAAAGATAAAATAAAGATGTGATCTTAATAAACTCCCTTTGTCATCAAAATATCCTGCGCTCAAATGGTATCGTCTATCTGCCCCGGAGACACCCGCTCTTCCTCTGACTATTTTTGCAACAGGCTTTCCGTTAGTCCATTGATTCCTGAATTGAGTGTGGGTCGTCGCTAATTATTCTGATTATTTGTTCCTGGCAAATGCAGTGATCTCAGAGGTAATGTTACTGTAAACGTTGCTAACCAGTGAGAGGCTGGGTGCAAGTGAACAATGAAAATAATGTCTGAGGTAACATGATAAAGATTCCGGTGTTTTTACGCTACACAGTATAGTTTAGGAATTAGGGAATTCTCGAAGTTTGTCTAAAGCAAAATGTGCTCGGATTAGCCGGACGAGCAGTTCAACAGTCTCAAAATATTTCTTTTTCACATGATTTAAAACGAAAATGGCGTGGTATACATTTGCTGGAAGTTTCAACGAGAAAGCTTGCTCTTCGTGAAAAAATGAAAACAAAACGTTTATGTGTACCTCAAGGCAATCGGGAGAACCTAATGAAATAAAGATGGGGTACTACGAGATCACATTGACGAGTCAGGTTTTGGAATGTACCTGCGTTTCACAAGCTTACCCTGCCGAAAACCAAGACAACAGCAAGGGTCAACTACGTGACCACAATGGTTAAATTTGACGATCACGTTTCAAAACAGGACCCTTATCTTACGGAACGAGAGGACTTCTGTTCTTAAATGTCAACCTATACAAGCTACCGATGAAAATGTCCTGGTGATATCTGCGAGGAAGCTGTTGAAGACAAATGTATTTGTTATCGTCAGGAGGACGGTTACAATATGAGGTTTTAAGACGAGGGAGCTCCCCTTTTACTTCGAAAAGCCATGAAGATATTTTCACCGAAATTCGAAAAAAGTCTAGAAAAGGTAAGTTAAAAGAACAAAAATTATCGAAGATCGAAAGCGTTAGGAAGCGAAGGAATTAGCCACACCCTTAAACTGAAATCAACACTGACTGACAAAGAACAAGTAAGAACCCAAAAGAAGTTATTTCTGAACAAACAGTGCGGATACTAAAGATACTGCAATTGTCTGTAGCCCCCCAGAGGGACTATCTAGCTATCTAAGAGATAATGAGAAATTGTTTCATAATAGCGACAGGTAAACTGTTAACATGGTCAACCAAGTTATGCAAACTGAGGCTTAGTCAAGTCCCACATCTCAAGGAAAGCAACTTTGCCCAATTCACACTCCCGTTTTCAATGCATCCATAGCGATTCCAGCTAATAACACCCATTAATCTTCTACGCCCGAGTAAAAATAGCATGTCAGCTCAAGATGCAGAACAAGACCGCTACGGGGCTGATACATATATGGTGCATTGGCAAACGAGCGCATGTATTTCTGATACTCGTGTCTACGAGGGATAAGCAACTTGTCGGAGTAAAGAATCTCCCTCTGGTAATTGTTGGATGAAAGTGGCCATTCCCCTTACCCTGAACACTTCATAACAAGTATCACTGCTACTTACCACTTACAAGGAAATTACGGGAATAGATTGAACGCTTGAGACAAAGAGTCTGATTGGGTCAGCTAACGAGTTAACAGAATAGTGTCCCAGACGTTGCAGGGGCGCAAAAGCATGATTACAGGGTGCGCGTTTGCGTTGATCTTACCGAGCTTAAGAAAGCAGCACGTCTAGATGTCCATCCTATGCCGATAGGCTATCTCGATCCAGATGATACCTTGACCCACGTTGTGCCCAGTTACCTACCTTCATTAAGCCTGTTTGCTAGATACACGTTGAATTGTCGGGCCTATCTCTGTCCCTAAAATATTCCCAGAAGTGCACGGAAATGGGGAAAGCAAGAATGGAACATGATCAGCGATTAAATCCGGCTATTAGAGGGAGAGACTCATACTCAACCCTTCTTTTCACATTCTTTCCACAATCATAGACTTTTTAAAAGAATTGTGTATACTTATCCCAGTCATGCAAGAAAGCGATTGAAAGCACACACGTGGCATCCAAGGAAGTTCTTGCCCTGTAGAACCACGCTCCTCGTCAGATGCAAGCAGCCAGGTTTGGACTTGGTTTGGACAATTGGTACAGTTTTGACCACCCATCGGATGATGTGAGATCAGTACGTTATGCCATTAGTTCCACGAACGGTTCCGACCGTTGGTATCACAGGAAAAGAGGTGTTGGCTATGACATGTACGGCAAAACGGCTATTGAAAACAGGACGGATGTTTAGATCGGAATAAACTTGACGGTGGAAACTGTACACTAGCAGTAAATACCCGCAGAAGGATTCCCAACTGTACGTTCACGAGTTAAATTTATACAAAAGCAAACAATTGTCAAATACTTGTGAAATGTTCGTGGCTAGTCTGACGCGGCGTTTCGTCTCGGCCAAAAGACTCTTCAGAGACCTTTAGAATTCAAAGGCAAACTCGTTGAGCATCACGCCCAAAGTCCCGTTCGCAAATTCTTGATGTTGACAGTCTGACCCTCTATCCCAGAGGGATTCCCAACCGTACGTTCACGAACATTTCACAAGTATTTGACAATTGTTTGCTTTTGTATAAATTTAACTCGTGAACGTACGGTTGGGAATCCCTCTGCGATAGAGGGTCAGACTGTCAACATCAAGAATTTGCGAACGGGACGTTGGGCGTGATGCTCAACGAGTTTTCCTTTGAATTCTAAAGGTCTCTGAAGAGTCTCTTGGCCGAGACGAAACGCCGCGTCAGACTAGCCACGAACATTTCACAAGTAATTCTAAAATTGGTTTCTTAAATCCGAAACAATCCGGAAAGGGATTTTACGTTTCTTCACTAAACATATCAAACCAAGATCTCTCGGATCATGGTGCGTCAAAGGAACTAAAGAATCCACTTCCAGAATGGATTCCTCGGTTCCTTTGACGCACCATGATCCCAGAGATCTTGGATTGATCTGCCTACTAAAGAAACGCAAGATCGCCTTTCGGATTCTTTCGGATTTAACAATCCAATCTTGGATTTTCTGAAAGAAACGCACCCTTAGTTTATCTTCCCGGCAGGGAAGTGAAGTAGCAAGAGCTGCTTAATTGGAACGCCGGCCAGCGAGTCATGAAGGCAATAACACACGATATAGTTCAGACCCACAAAAGCTGTGTTTATGCGCTATATGTGTTTCTCGGATACAGCAACAAACACAAACTGCTTCTCTAATGACCTCCTTGTTAAAAAGCAGACAAAAAGAAGCAACCCCCTCCCCCCTCCCCCGAAAAAAAGAAACCATTTAAATAAAGTTTCATTTAATTGTCAGTCGTTTTCGCCAGCGCTTTGCTAACATTTGCAACTTGGTTTCGGGGGTTGTAAAATTCTGGAGTCTGTGGTCTATTCCCTCTTGATAATAGATTCCCCATCGCTTTGAGATACAATACCTTTTTATTATTATTATTATTCACATGTTTTTATCGCAATCTACTTATCTCAGCGAGGGCTAGGAAACTAATCAAGAACAAAGTTGATTTACAGAGCTGGCTATCGATGAAATTTTTTTCAAAAGAAAGAATCGAACACAGCTAGCAAGTATTTCCCTCAGGAAACCAATTTTGTTTTGGTTTAACAGATTCATCTATTCACAAGATGGTGTCCCTAGGTTTCCCCGCAGGACGTCCCTAAATTACGTTTTCAAGAGACCAAAAGATTAAACACTGCATGCTCAGTGCAATTACGATAACGTTTTTCATTCTTCCAAAGAGTGTCTTTTGTTTTTATCTAAGCTAGTTTGTTCATAAAACAGGAATTATTTGTCATATAAAATGAATGCCGCGATTTCAACCACCTGCTGAAATTGTCTGTACCTCATTTCAATACGTCAAGGTACAACTTTAGTGCAAACATGAGCAGGTGTCTTTAAAAGATATTGTATTTTGGAAAATATGATTTTCACGTCAATTGTAGATTTATCTCGATGACCAAAAAGTAAACCTAGCAGCCTCTCTAAAATGGAACCTGGTTTTGGATTCTTGGATGGTTTTGCAGTAGAATGGAACGTAGACACGAATATAGATTTGCTTAAAGTCTTATTTTAATCGCCATGTGCTTGGCCCGACAAGAGATTACATGATGCATGGGGCGCGCATGCCCGTATATGATGTGTCACGCTGGACGTACCGTGACATCCCCCCCTTTTTGAAAAAGAGGTCCTAGTTACATGCAGATAAATCGATAAAAGGGGACATGATAATCAATGCTAATCAAATTAATATAATCAAACGTCTATCAAACGACAACAGGAACTAAGAACAGTTTCATGGGTGTAAATAGGAACCCAACGTCAATAAAAGAGTTTTTTGTTTGTCCCTATTTAATCTTTGAACTTGGTTGGGACAAATTAATCAAACGTCTATCAAACGACAACAGGAACTAAAAACAGTTTCATGGGTGTAAATAGGAGCCCAATGTCAATAAAAGAGTTTTTTGTTTGTCCCTATTTAATCTTTGAACTTGGTTGGGACGCGAGTGATGCGTCCAGTCCTTGTAACTTGGCTCTTTGGGTGATAACAGGTTCCTTCACTGGTTACAACAGCACCTGCTGGCTCGAGATCAATTTGCCTCTTGCTGCACGGTAGTTGGAGAGACAGTGACTGATCTGGTGTCGGTGTACTGTCTTGAGGACTGGCTTCTGACAACGGAGGTGGTCTGGTCACCTTGTCATTGGGTATGTGTGCGTCTTTGGAGTCGTCTACTGGAGTTACTATACCGATAGGCGGAGTGTTACTGCCAGCTGAGAGGGGTATTTCACTCTGGCTCCTTGGTCTCAGGTGCTCTGTTGTTCTCTGGTAGATCTTCCCTTGAATGTCCACTGTGTAGGTTCGGGAGCGCTCTATTGGCTGTGGCCTATTTAGCACAGTTCCTGGCTGCCAGGTATAGTTCAAGGTGTTCCAGACGAACACTGGTTCTCGGTTGTTAAGGGCCTTCTTGTCGCTACCAGCCTTCCTGTCATAGAATACTGCTTGCCTCTCTTGGCATTTCTGGTTAGCTTCATGGTGGAGGTCATCATTCGGGTGTTTGGACTTCAGTGCGCTTCTGCTGCTTGGGAGTGTCGTTTGGGGTTTACGTCCAAACACCAACTCGTGAAGTGATGGCATCTGGTCACTAAGTGGAGTCGTGCGATACATCCATAAGGCTGTGTAAGGGCATTCCTTCTCCTCTAGTGCTTTTCTTAACAGTGACTTGCAGGTTCCAATTGCCCTCTCTGCCAGGCTGTTGGCTTGCTGGTGGCATGGGGAACTACAGTGTAGTGTGATGCCACTTTGTTCGCATTTGGTTTTGAATCTTTCGCTGATGAACTGAGATCCGAAGTCGGCAATGATAGTGGCTGGTAGGCCATATTCTGCAAGGATGCTTGTGAAGTGGTTGCACACGGTGTGGCTGGTCATGTCGTTGAGGAGTCTTATCACAGGGAATCTTGAGTAATAATCGACGACCATAAGGTACTTCTCCTTGTTAAATTCAAAGATGTCCGTTCCGAGCTTCTCCCATGGTCGGGTTGGAAGGTCTGGCTGCAAAATGGGTAGTCTGGGCTGAGCTGGCTTGTGTTTGTTACAAAGGTCGCAGTCCTTTACCATCTGCCTGATGTCAGCGGAGATACCGGGCCAGAACACTGATTCTCTAGCTCGGAGGATGCATTTGTTCTCTCCTTGATGTCCCAGGTGGATCGCTTGGAGAACTTGGTTTCTCATGGAGGCTGGTACGACGATCCTGCTACCTTTTAGTACTAGGCCGTCCTCTAAAGTGAGGTCGCATCGGAAGTTCCAAAACTCTCATAGTTCTTGCGGGCATTGTTTTCTGTAGGGAGGCCAGCCGTTGTAGATGGTATTCTTCAGTAGATTCACGGTAGGATCTTGTACTGTAGAGGACTTTACTGCTGTTAGGTCAATGGGGGTGGATATGAAGTGGATGTTACGCTGTGATGCGGTGTCCTTAGTCGTAGTCTCAGTGCCATGTGTTGCTCTCGTGTGACACACTCGTGACAGGGCGTCGGCAACTGGGATGGATCTCCCCGGCTTGTACTGGACATTGATATCAAATCGCAGGCATCTAAGAAGTAGCCTCTGCAGCCGGCCTGGAGCCTCATTGATGTTTTTCTTGAAAATTTGTTCCAAGGGGGAGTGATCGGTTTCAACTGTCACGTTTCGACCGAGCAGGTAGTACTCGAACTTCTCCAGGCCATATGTGACTGCCAGACACTCACGCTCAATATTAGAATATCTGGACTCTGCGTCGGTGAGTGACCGGGACGCCATGGCAACAATGTGTTCATTTCCTTGAGAGTCTGACTGTCTTAGCCAGGCCCCAATGCCTGTTTTGCTTGCGTCACACTGAAGGATTGTGGGTGTACTCGGATCTGGGTCGTAATAGGAAATGAGTTTGGACGTGCAGAGTTCTTGCTTAATCCTATCAAGTGCCTTCTGGTGGTGGGGCTCCCAGCTAAAATGGACGTTCTTCTTGGTTAGCTCTCTTAGTGGCGATGTTAGGTCCGCTAGCTTTGTCGAGAAGCGGTTCAGGTAAGTTACCATGCCCAGGATAGTCTGAAGCTCCCCCATGTTTGATGGGCTCTTCATGTTGTGAATTGCTTCAAGTTTCTCCTTCGCTGGTTGGATTCCATTCTCTGTCAGAACGTGCCCGTAGAAGTCGACTTGTGCCTGCTTGAACTGCAGCTTTTCGGAGTTTAGGCTGACATTGTGCTTGCGAGTGGCCTTGAGCATTTCACAGAAGGCTTGGTCGTGCTCTGATTGGATTGCGCCGCATACCACGATGTCATCAGCAATCCCCATTACATTGGGGATGCCCCTGTAAACCTCATCGAGTTTGCGTTGAAAGATGTCTTGGGAGAGTTTGACCCCGAAGGGTAATCGTTTAAAACGGTACCGTCCGAAGGGAGTATTAAAGGTGCACAGCAGGCTTGACTCGTGGTCCAAGGCTACGTGCCAATAACCTTTCTTAGTGTCAACAACAGAGAAGAATTCCTTTCCATGCAGCTGCGGTAGGAGCTCATCGATGGTACGGGTGTGATAGTGCTCTCGACGTATGCTCTTGTTGAGGTCCTTAGGATCAAGGCAGAGTCTGATCTTCTTTTTGCCTTCAGGAGTTTCTCTGATGTTACATACGATTGAGTTTTCCCAGTCGGTTGGCTCGGTCACGGCTGTGATGACATCGTCCACGATCATTTTATCAAGGTCCTCCTTGTATAAGGGAAGTATGTGTACTGGAACGGTGCGTGGCGGGTGGATGACTGGGACAGGGTGGTCAATTAGCTGAATGTGATACTTCTCTCCCGGAAAACAGCCTAGCTTGTCGAAGCAATCTTGGTATTCTTCCATAACAGTGGGCTCGGATAGCTGACCACGTTGTGCCTCAGCTTCTGTCTTGGTTGGGGGAATGGTGTTAACTTCATCTAAATTTCTTGATATTATTCCCAGATCCTGGCATTGTCGGCACCCCAGCATAGATGGGCTTTCTGTGGCTTCCACGATGTTGAATTTGATATTGGCTGACTTGTCCTTAAAGGAGACCTTTAAGGTGGCAACACCAAGGTTTTCTATTGCAGAGCCTCCATATCCTCTAAGGACATTGCTGCATGGGAGGATAGTAATCGGGAATGGGAAGTGCTGTAAGTCTGCGGAGGTGATGACGCAGGCGTCTGCTCCCGTATCTACTTTCAGGCTCATGTCATGGACTTCATTAATCTTGACCTTGGCAAAGATTTTGTCTGGGTGGCTGTCGAGGGCGTTTAGTGAAATCTCTTGGGTTAGCTGGTGCTTTGTTGAAGTAAGGGTTCCAAGAAATACAGTAGTGGGTTCTGTGTCGCTTGTTTCTTCTTCTGATTCTTCTTCGAGAGTGTACTCATAATCATCCTCAAGGGGGTACTCATCCTCTAGGTGGATGTCCTGGCCCTGGTACTCTGGGCTACTCACGATCTGGTGAACCTTTTGAAGGCGTTTTTGCATGCACAATGGCCAGTAATGGCCAGTCTTGCCACAGTGCTTGCATTTTGCATTCTTGGCGGGGCAATTCGCTGATTTATCATGGGTGTTTCCACATCTGAAGCAGCCTTTCGACTTGAATTGAAGTCGGCGAGGTTTTCTTCCGGTATGATCTCTTTGGTTTTGGTCGCCGTAGGAAGTTTGGTGTGTGAAGCTTTGTCCCGGTGGGTGTTTTTTAGTCGAATATGCAGATTCTCTTTGAACTGTGTGAAGATCAGATTTCTCGTCACGTTTGGAAATTATCTTCATTTGTGCTTTAGTACTTTCCTCGACTTTCGCCAGGTCGTAGACTTGCTTGAAGGTTAGTCCGTTACCAAGTGCTATCGCGTCTTTGCGTACTTTATCGGACGCCACGCCAAATACCAGCGTATCTCTGAGGGTATTTTCTTTAGCGGCGGGATCGTATCCACCATCTTCTATTAATAGTCGCGCTTCGGTTACGAATTCCTCAAGTGGTCTATCTCCCTGCTTTAGGCATCGAAGTTGGTTTCTAGCGAGGATTTCATTACTTTGGGGCTTTGTATAAGCCTCTAGTGCCGCCATAACTGGACTGATCTTGAGGTCGTCGCCTTCGCTGGCCCATGTGGTCGTGTTGTAGATTTCGAGGCCTTTGTCGCCAATCCATAAAAGCAGCAGTCTCACCTTTTTCGCCTCTTCGACTTTATCGAGTGGCCCCGTGAAGATAAGTTTGCACTTCTGTTGGAAGAGTTTGAAACGCTTGTGAATGTCTCCTGGAGTGGTCCAGTCCATAGCTGGTGGTTTGAATCGATCGGCCATGTTGTTTTGAATGCTCGAAGTAATTGATGTGCTCTACAACTTACGCTTGAATGAATTTGTGTTCGAATGCTTGAAATGCTTCACCTGGAGGATCCAGTATCTTCTCAGGATCCCGCTTCTGCACCATGCAGTAGAATGGAACGTAGACACGAATATAGATTTGCTTAAAGTCTTATTTTAATCGCCATGTGCCTGGCCCGACAAGAGATTACATGATGCATGGGGCGCGCATGCCCGTATATGATGTGTCACGCTGGACGTACCGTGACAGGTTTCTTTCCATCCTAACGATGGCTGGAAATGGATATATTATCTTCCTTGTTTGCAGCTAACGGCAGCTTCGCACTAAAACCAACGCGTTTGTGATTTCACTGGCAGTGGCGGACTTCTGTGTCGGGATGAGCGTTGTTCCACCAATGTTGTTCTGTGAGATGGCAACTGGGTGTAGCACACAATTCTATTGGATGAAGTCTTTAAGGTTGCTGTTCAGCTACGCGTCAGTGACAAACTTGTGCAGCTTAGTAGTGGACAGATACATTGCAGTTGTCAAGCCTTTGAAAGATTTGACTTTTATGACGCGCCGCCGTGTTGTTCAATTCAAATGGTTTCCTTATCTTGGGGAATCCAGGTGGCCGTTAGAATGGTTGATATACTAAACTGGTCTATTTTCAAAACATCCCTTCTCCTTCACATTATAGTCTAGATAAGTGTTATATTTTTTGAGGTTCTTCCGTGCTTTGTTTTGATAGTCGGCTTGATATCAATGTTACTTGTTATTTTCAAACACGATCGAGCAACTCGCACCATAGCAAAACAGTTGCGGTTTAATCATGGCGTTTTGTTTAAAACTCAGGAGAAATCCGCCGTCAAAATAATGGCATTTGTAATAGGCTTGTTTCTACTGTGTTACGGATTTTATATTCGCTGCACTCTTGCACATATCTTAAAGACGGGAAATTGTAATGATGAGGAATATAAAATAACAGTTCTAGTTTTAAACTCTGCCGTTAATCCTGTAGCGTACGCTTTCTATAAGAAAGACATAAAGAAGGAGATTAAACGATCCGTCTGCTGTGTTATGGCAAAAAAGTAAAAGAAAATATCGATCGTGTTATGAAGACAATTATTGTAGAAAGTGAGGCTCCTTCAGAAGTGTTTAACGAGCGACGAAATTCTTATTTTTCTTTCAGGTTTTTTTTGAACTTTGCAAAGGAGACGTTTCGATCATTTTTGAAGGCTAGGTAGCCTTCCATAACCATCTGTGTAAATGTTTCTACATCGAGAGAAAGGAGAGCGAAAATAATTCCATGTAGCATAACAACTTGTTTCTTTAGTTGATTGTATTTTGTTACTCCCACCTTTACCTTTGCTCGGCAAAGGTATCGGATTATTTACTTCCACTCCCTCCCGGTACATGTTCACAAAATGTTCAGCTCGACGAAACTAAACGTTGTACTTTTTTTTTTTTTTTCAATTTTAATGATCATTGTAAATAACATAAAAAAAAAAAATATATATATATATATATAATATATATATATACAATTAAGTTGTCCGTCCTCGTCCTCGTTTTCCACAATTGCCTACAAATTTCATTACTCGAGGTTTGGACTACGAATCCTTTTGGATCCTTCTGGCGCGTGGCATCCCTGTTGGCTCGAAGCATCTTAACTTTATATATATATATATATATATATATATATATATATATATATATATATGTATTGTAATATTTTTTGCACTTGGTGTAGCCACGAGAGTTAAATTTTTCCGTTTTTGATCGCCTTTTCTTTTTTGTTTTGTTTTTGTTGTTACAGGTTAACTTTTTGCGTACCTTTTTTGTACAGTTTTAAATGCAAATTAGTTTTTTCACGTCGTGTTATGTAATCGTCTATTGTTTATTACGTAACCTCGTTAAGTTTATTCTTTTAGTTCAAAATTCCATTTAAAAGCGTAGTAGTTTTTTAGTTGTATTCAGTCGTTGTCAGTTCCGGAGTGCCGTACAGATCTTGTAAGTAATCTCGTTTTTCCTCTCTATTTTTTGCTGTTTTTCGTATTGTTGTATTTTCAGTTTATTTAAGTTTAAGTTCGTATTCATTAATTTCTGTATTTGTTATTTTGGTTTTAAGTGAATCGTTCGAATTAAAGACGAATTCGAAACGTACAGGAGTGTTATTTACACTTAGTGAGGTATTATTTCACAACATATATATATTGCAAGACCACTGTGAACACAAACTAAAAAAGATTTAAAAGAACAACAAATATATGCGAAACAACGTCATTCAGGGGGTTACATGGCCTTTGATTGGACGAGGAGATTAGAAAACCAACACAATGACGTGAAAATGTCAGTCACCATAAAAGTGGCTGTAGTTATAATTAAAGCTAATTTAATACACCGAATGCTTGACCCTATAGGTGTTATAATTTAATTAAGAAGACGCATTTCTGCAACCATTTTATTTGGTTTCCAATTATCCTTCGTCAATTAAAATAAGCCATAAAAATGAGAGACTTTACTGGGGTTCTAATTAACTCATTTGGATGAATAAAAAAGAAATTGGCGAATGTTTTTCAAAGGTTGTTGATTGCGGAATAGATGTTTCTTCCATTAGGATTTTGTATACCTGTCTTCAAAAGAGAAACACCCTACTTCATCATTCTAGATGAGCAAAGAAGGTGCTATCTTAGAATTATTCTAAAATAAATGAATACCTCACAATGGTAGTCACTAAAGGTTTAAGAAAGCAGCGAAAAGCTAATAATCAGTTATAAAGAAACAGTCATGTATTCTTTACAAAATGCAGACAACTTACGGCATTAAAAACAGAAAACAACAAGCAAAGAGGGCGATCTGTGTTTGAGTTAGTGTTGTCAACATAGTTCATCTTCGTTGACGCAGGAAGCCAAATAAATTGCAGAAACTGCAGAGGATTACGGAGCGTGAACGCAATAGAACACAAAATGCTTGGCCTCGTACATTTATAGAACTGAAAAGTTATCAAAAATTAGTTACTTTGGCAGACTAGATTCAATAAATGTTTAGCACCCGTCTCATATAGGTGCTGTTGGACTGGACAAGAACAAGTTGCCTTATCAACTAGATAAGGCACGATCAGTTGTCGATAAACCCGGGGGTGTTCTTAAATCTATCGATGGAAATGGTCACCAGAAATTCAAACAATCAACCAATCAACTGGCCTGGGAACCAGCCAATCAACCAAACAATCAGCCAGCCAATCCAAGAAACAATTAACCAGTCGCTTAAGCAACCAATCACTCAATAAATCAAACCTCTCTTGAGTCATAGCAGAATTAATCATTGCTTTCGAGACGTTATTGCACTGATCACTGACCCCAACGTTAACCTTTGGCATGTTGGCTTGGATTTTCCTCCTATACAAACGCAGAATAATCATGATGGAAGGTTATATCCTGTGTGCGAGACGATATTTCGAAGATTTGCGGATTTTCCCCTTGAGCTCGTGCTTCACTGAATTGCTCTTAGAAATGATTTATTCCTATGTTCTCCTCCTCATTTTTTTCAGCTACAATGGAATCTTCTTTGTTCGGAAGACTTTCTTTAAAACTAATAATTTCGTGAAACATTTCGTGAGAATTTTGTATGTAGCATAATTATTCATCGACCCTTGTGATTCGAGCGAATAGCGTGTATGGTGTGAGTTCCATTCGAGTTGTACTGTGCTGGAGTCGTAAGCTAGTATTCGAGCTGTACGTTGAAATAAGAGTATTTTAGAGTTGTTTTTGCTATTGATTGCCGTTCCGTCCGACCAGTCTTGTTAATTTGTTCTTGATTTCCAGCTCATCCAAACATTTTCCACATCATGGCCTATCGCCATGGCTAGTGAAATGACTCACCAGGCACGTGCACATGAACTGAGAAGACGTCTAACTGTGTTTCCCACTACACATCCTTCTTTCTCTTCATGTGTTTTAATTCTCTACAGTCACAGTAGGGCTCTACTGTTGGTAGTGGACCCATCAAGTCTACAATGAACTTTTTCCGCGTCTTTGTTGGCATGGTGTTTAGTCTTCGCAGGAGGCGCGGGTTATGGCAACAGGGGTCATATCTTGCCATCCAAAGAATTTTCTTGCAGTTTCTTTCCACAACACTTTTCATTTTCGGCTACTACACCTCATAATCTACTACATCCATCATAATCCCTTGGTGTCCAAGGAATTCGGTGCACCAGGCCCAGACCCCCCTGTCTACCTAATTGAGTTACTCATCCTCAATAGAAGCTATCTTTATCTCTTGGTTTTAACATTAGGCCGCCTTAACCTCCACCACCTCAACGTAAGTTGTTGTCTTTTTTTGGCAATATTTGACGTTTTATTTTATTTTATTTTATTTTTATTATTTTTTTTAACGTAAGTTTTGATTGCAATTTCACAGCGTGGGGCTGGGTATCTTCGTCAAACGACTTCGGACGTAAGACATGTTCTGCTTAGAACGTAATTGTCACACTGCGGCATTCTCCTGAACAAGAAAGGATCTTCCTTTATTGCATTACCCACAATGCTTCATGGCCGCGTTTGCATTGGCAACTTAGATACAATCAGTATACTCTTGTCCAATTTCATTCTCCGCTACTGAATATTTTGATCTTTTAACATATTATGCAGTTGATATACAAAAGGTTGTAAAACTCAACTCGAAATTCTAAAGGCTGAAAAGCACAACCATAGTTAGTAGAGGCACAACCATATTCTTGGAGTCTCAGCACTTATACGGTCAAATTAGTCACATCATTTGTTGGATTGTAAGCCTATGAACACCAATAGTTTATAAACTGCTACAGTGTGTAGCCGTAAAAAGGGGCATTTTAGTAAAACCCAACGGGTGTTTTTCAGCTGATGAATTTCAAGCTTCCCAGTGACTAGTCAACGTTTGTAGTTTAATGCCTCTAATGTGTTCAAGACATTGTCTAATATGCGTTTTTCCCTTTTATCCCTCCTTAGACAACATCAGTCATAAAAACAAGAGAATTTCACCATCACTGTTAATATTACTGGTTATTAAACGCTCGGGTTTCCAGCAATATGCAATAATTGCTATTACCTCATTTTAATTTGTCAAGTTAAAATATTACAACCAAACGTGCAGGTGTCTTTAAAATATATTTACGCTATGCCATATGTCGATCGGTTTGATTTTCACACCAAGGTTTAAAGAAAAATGGAAACCTGGTTTTGGATTCTTGGATGATTTCTTTCCATCCTAACGATAGCTGGAAATGGATTTATCATCTTTCCTGTTTGCAGCCAACGGCGGCTTCGCACTAAAACCAACGCGTTTGTGATTTCACTGGCAGTGGCGGACTTCTGTGTCGGGATGAGCGTTGTTCCACCAATGTTCTTCTGTGAGATAGCGATTGGGCGCAACGCACAATCTTACTGGATATCTTATTTTAAGTGACTGTTCGGTTACGCGTCCATGATCAACTTGTGCGTTTTGGTACTGGATAGGTACGTAGCAATCCTCCGTAGGAAAAAAGATGGCGACTGGTACATTTACCCACAGTTCTTAGCGCACGACAACTTTAAAAACGTTTATAAAAACGTACAGAAATGTTATAAAATCTTCAAACCTAGGCTACTCAATGTCCTTTGTACAGGGACAAATATTATAAGCATTTGGCTTTCTTAGTGCCTTATAGGCTGTGTTAGGTTCGCAAGGCATCGTGGTAAAATGTACAGCCGCCATCTTTTTTCCTACGGTGGATTGTCAAGCCTTAAAAATACTTGACCGTTATGACGCGCCGTCGTGTAATTCAAACTGTTTCCCTATCTTAGGGAATTCGAGTTGCGTTCAGTATTTTTGCAGCACTAAATTGGCGTGTTTTTAGAGTACCTCTGATATTTGACTCACTGTTTTGGATACACGTGATATTTCTTGAGTTCCTTCCATGTCTAATTTTGTTATTTTGCTTTGCATCAATGTTACATGCTCTTTGCAGGCACGATCGAGCATAGTAGAATTCTTACTATAATTTACTTCAATGATGGTTTCCAATTATTTCTTGACCTATTATTTAACTTTGCGCCTGAAAAAGATCGCTCGAATTGAATTGTCATTTAAAATTGAAGTTGCGTGCACGCGCGCAGCAGTTTTTTTCAAAAATTTCAAGTTTTTTAAAAGTCAAGAAACCGTAGATGTCCTTCGTTTAGACTTCTCAGGAATTTAATTATCCGTCTGCATCAAAATATTCCTCCAAAACTTTGGAAAAACGAAAAAAACGTCGCATTTCCTAGACGACCTCCAGCCACTGCACACTGATGGCTGATAGTGTTCAATGGCTCAGCCAATCAGATTACAGCATTTGCATTAGTATACTAGTAGAATTCTACTAATATACGATAGCCACGCGTGTACATTATTGACTAGTGTATACGTGTGAGCCAAAGAATTGATTGATACTTGATTTTGTGACAATAGAGAACAGGCTCTAGTAAATTTGAACTTCCATTTGATTTGGAATATCCGGTTGAATGGTCCTCATTCGGGATACTCAAATGAAAGGCGCACATTGTCTATCCACCCTACCCGCCATGCCTCAGGCGAGTCAAAGTTGATAGGTGATCATAGCTTTAGAATGCACCAGATTGGGACTAGGAACAGCAATTAGTTGGTTGGTAAAGATTGAATTATTTATGATATAAAAGCCGTTTATATAAAAAATAGTAAGAGAACTTTTTATGTTTGAAAGTCAATTTACAATATCAATATCTCCGTGCTATTTATCGGTTTGACCATAGATTAGCTAATTGGAGTAGGAAAATTACTTATGTGAAACTAAAGTTGGTACGATAAAAATCCATCAAGACTCGCTACAAACGTACTCATTTGCATACTTTAAACAAACCTTTAAAAGCTTCTAAATCGCGCCAATAAAGTGATATATATTACCTCTTCCACGTGTGTTTAATTACACATTCTTCGTTAACGTGTTTTGTTTCAAAGTTCTTATTTCTCAGCCGTTTTGATTTAGAAGAAGCTTTCCTGGGAAATGTGGAACTCAAAACTCGATGCTGTTTGAATTGAATCGCTTTGTTTAAAAGAAATGC